>NC_084824.1:49990310-50120310 GCF_958449725.1 Rosa rugosa
GTGCCCTCAGTAGTGAGAATTACCTGGGTATACGAATTAAGATTACCATTTAGGGCAACAGAGATCAACGGGAATGGCATGGATTCAACCAGATTGCAGGTTTATGACTATTAAAGAAGTGTAACCTCGGCTAAGAACAACTTGAGGGTGATGCATTTTCTTCCGGATTTGAATCGTTGAGCTGGAGTTGAGCTAGTGGTTATAATTTTTGCTTGCACTGGATTATTGAGGACGTGGTACAGGACATGGTAGTCAAGTGAGTATTAACTTGTGAGAAATATTAACAGTTTTGATTGGAGGCATTGGTAATTAGTAGAGATCTTGAGACACATTTGAGTTAGAAAAGTTTTCCACATTACCGTACTTATAAAAGTTTTGAGGAAGGTGTTTATGTGTGGCTAGTAAGGTAGCTATCAAATGAGTTTTCTTAGTCAACTCGCAGCGTCATCTCAAGGTTGGACCAATGATTTTAGTCAGGTATCAGAGTAGCGCAGCGGAAGTGTAGTGGCCCCTTAACCTACTTGATTAAGAACTTATAGGTTCATTCGAGGCTGACCTTTATTATGCTTGACAACTAAGGGACCTTTACGTGAACGATCTTCTATTAGGAATTTAAGCACAAACAAACAAGGAAGGAAGTGCTGTCCTTGTAGTTGCTAAGGAAGTTGTTGTTTTAGAATTGTCGATTAGCAACGACCATCTGGTGATTATCGCAATATTGATGGTGAATGGGTTGGATTGTCACTAAGCGACTTTTGTGAGGAACTTATGAATGCTATACTTTTAACAGGTGGTTTGTGACGTCATTACCAGGTATCATCTGAGCCAACCGTTGAAATGAATTTTCTTTTACACCGGAATTTATGTATGTGTGAGGTTATGGTGCTATAGGGTTCAGCAAGACAAGGGATTTGACTTCGGACGTGGATGATTTTGGATTATTAGCATGTTTTCATTGCTTTTGTAGTGGGGGATCATCAGAGTTTTGTTAGTTAGATTTGAGGTTGAAAGGGAAGTTTAATCTAAGGAAGAGTTGTTAAGTTTTAAGATTGTTGTATATTGAACCAGTTGGAGTTAACGATTTCATTCCTCACTTAATGAAGACTCTCTGTGACGTTTGGAAATAAGTCTACTCCTTAGACGGTGGAAATCAATCAGATTACAATGACTGGCCATATTTCAGCTTGAGGACTATTCCTTTTGTGTGTTGATTCCTTTATCTTATTTAGCCAACTCTTGGACTAGATCTATAGTTAATTTCTACATGATTTGAGCAGGCTTGCACATTTTTTTTTTTTTTTTTTTTTTTTCATACACTATGATCGTCATTTTTGTTTAGTCGACGAACTATCTTCTTGAAGAATGCTGTATTTCGGATTGTTATGTGCGTCCTACTTCTATTTCGGCGATATGAAATTTCGAGGACGAAATTTTTATAAGGAGGGGAGATTGTAACGTCCCGAACCCAAATTCACCGGTTTACTAGTCATTTGGACAGTAAACGGTAATTTGTTTTACTTTTACTCTTTTTCAGCAACTTTAGTGGCCCTAAAAGTTGACTTTTTGTTCGGGTCAAAATTTGGGAAACTGTTCTTCATGGAAGTCGTAGAGGACGTTAAACCGAGCGCGTGCATATGTTGTGCGTAAAAATCGGAGTTCGTATGTGAAAGTTATAAGTGAAAATGTGAATTTACTGTTCATGGTAACTCTCTATATATAAGGAAACTTACCGAGGTAAGTTCCCATTTCAGAACTTACCCTGACCCTCTCTCTCTCCTCTTCCTCTTCCCCGCGTCGCCCTCCCTTTTTCTTTTTCCGATTTCTTCACCGTTCGGCGTCCGATTGATGTGATTCCAGTTGTCCTTGGACCGTCTCTTCCTCCTCTATACGATGGTATCAGTGGGTATCGGTGATTTGGCCGGAAAACCCCGAATTTATGCAATCATCGTTACTGTAGCAATTTGCTTCTCCGGTGAAATTCTCCAGTTTTCGGCTATCTCCGGCGGGAAAATTGGTTCTATTAGGAGCGCCTCGAGTCACTGATCATCTTCCCTCAAGACTTCTAGCTGAAATTTCCACGTTTGGAAGGTGAATTTGAAGGATTTCCAAATTGGTGGGTTTGGAGATTTTCGGGTTTGTGTTCATCGGCAAAATTGGAGCACTTCAAGGTATTTTCTCACTTGGTCACAGTTATGAAAAATGCTTAGAATGTTGAGATGATTATGTGGTTGAAATTTGGTGGCCGGATGAGGAGTTGGCCGGGCATGTACAGTGCCATGCGTGAACAGTGTCATGCGTGAACAGTGGTGACTTTTAAACAGTAATTTAAATTCTATTTTTTTTAGCTAGTTAAATCCTATAAATTATGTAGAGCTTGTATGTGAAGTTTGATAATTTTTTGGAGAAACTTGGAATTAATTATGAATTTCTGAAGTTTAGGGTTTCGATTATCGAATTACGAGAATCTGACCGTCGGATATCTCTCGGTTCTGCCTTGGAACCTTTAAATTAACGAATTGGTATTAGTGGTATAATTTGGGCTGAATCCGAGGAGAATGGGAGATGTAATTTATGAGGAATTGAGTTTAGGAATTATATTAAATTGTTGAATAATTATTCACGGAATATAATCGTGTACAGGATGTCGTACCGAGCCCTGGCTCGATGAAGGAACTTGTATACGTGATCGTCGGAATAGTACTGTGAGTGGACTTTTGTTTTTAAGTAAATGATGCATGCATTTATTTTGAAATTATTGGTTTATTTAATTATCGTTTTATTTATCGAGTATGATATTTTGTCTTGGATTATAATTTGACATTGATTTTTCATGAGTTTCGGATATGAACTTATTATGCTCGGATTTGGATTTATGAGTTGTTTTTGAGAATATGAATTGATTTTCAGAAATTGATTATAATTATTATTTGAAATTCTGATATTGTGATTTTCAATGAATTCTTTTCCGAGGTGATTTCCGGAATTTCATATTTATTTTTCATTCACCGATTTGAGATCTCCGAAAGATTTTCGGAATGAGATTTCGATGGAATTATTTCTTGTTTGTTTATCGACTTTCGGTTTTGGCATTAGGAATGCCTCGATGATGATTTTGGAATTGGTTTTGTTTCGAATCATGATGATACTCTTGGCGTGTGGGACACGTCGTTGGAAATTCATTTGCAAGAGTTGGGGAAGCCTTATGTATTTATGGATTTACTTGGTTTTCGGTTATGTTTCCCCGTGCCATACTGAGGGGTGATTTTATCATGCTAGCATTGATTTTCCGCCTTTGTGGCGCGGTGATGGGATCACCGTAGCCCTTCCGCCTTTGTGGCGCAGGTTACTGTCTCTGTGACAGTAATTCTGTAGCCCAGTATCCTATCGCTACACTTAGTGGCGTAAGGGTATATTACGGGAGTTATGGGAGTTCTTTAGCCTGGGAGGCTATCACCCAAGCCTGAGTGGCTTATTCGTATGGCTATCATCTTCCCCTACTCATTATATTATTGCTGGGCTAGCGGGGTCTAGTCTGATACCCTTAACCAGCGGGGCTGGTCTTATTTTCTTGAGTATCAGAGTTCTTTCCTCTTTGCTTGGTTGTGGCTAGCTGGGCTAGTCGGTTTTCTTGAGCTGAACTAAAGTTGTGTTTCTTTAAATTGTTGCATGCATCGGGATTTTTAAAGAAATAAATGTGGGAAAGTATAAAATACATTTGGTTTTAAATTGTTTATTTTTGTCCACTCACGCTAACGTTTTTATGTACTTTCCCCTGGGCCCTTCGGTTTCAAATGCCCAGTGTGCAGGAGAAATTAGTTGAGGTCGGGCGTACATGGAGTCGAGGCATAGTCAACAGTATGGCTTCCGCGATTGCCTTGAATTAGGTTTTCCTCATTTACCTTTCTATTAGAATTGCTCTGATTACCTGCGGAATTAAGGTTATTAAGTTGAGATTTGTGTGTTGTGATTTTGGTTGATGTTGTTTGGGGGAGCAGGGTGGCTCCAAGAGAATAAGGATGGGTGATTTAGAAGTGTAAATTCTCTTTCTACAGGTTTTGGGTTGTCCACTTTAGGGGAAGTTCTGCCTAATTTTTGGCAAAATTTCTTCTAAGGTGGGCCCCGCAGGTCCACTTCGGATTTCAGGGTGAAATTCGGGGCGGGTCCTGTCACAAAGTGGGTCAAAGTCAAAACATCAACAAAATTGGCTGATTATAGTATACTGTACTCATCTCATCCAGCGGGTCGGTTTTTCTTTATCCATATGTCTCGATATGGTTTCCCTTTGTGGAACCTAATGTATATATATATATAGGGCTCTTAGGTACCATTTACCCAAATTGGGCCTAATAAATGCTCACTTACTCCACGAAAAGATTTGTGTGCCAACTTACTCAATTTAAATGTAAAAAAAATGTTTGCCCTTTAAATAATTAAAAAGTCATTAAAGACCTCACGGGACTCCGGTCACCGGCCGTCAAAATCAGGTGATCGGCCGCCAAAATCCTATCACCAGTTGCTGGAGACTTTTATTACCCCCAATAAATTTTTATAAAGTTTATTTGGGGGCAATAAAATGTTTATTGGGTATTATTGGAGGCAATGAAATAGGACGCCGGACTCCCATCACCGGTCTGGAGGTTGCCAGAATTCGCAAAGAGGTCGCTGGAGACTCTTATTAACCCCTAATAAATTTTTATTGAAGGGCAGTAAAAATTTTATTAAGGGACAATAAAGTTTATTGGGGGCCAATAGAAAGTTTATTGGATATTATTGGGAGTAATAAAAAGTTTATTGAGGGACAATAAAACCGACTGTCGGTGATCGGAGTCCCGCTGCCGTCTCTCTAAGTGACAAAGGGAGAGAGGGCAAAATTGTCCTAAAAATAAACAAAAAATAATAAAAAAATAACTTAATTGAATATTAGAGCAAAAAATACGTAATTTGTTGAGTAAGTGGGCAATCTTATAATAAGATGTTTGGGTAAATAGAGTTAGTGTAACTCAAATTTGGGTAAATGAACATTTTCCCATATATATATATATATTGTTTTGTAAATTTAATTATGGTTGACTAAATGGATCCAAGTTAGAACTATCCACTCATCCAACGGTAGGCTTCTCCAAATTAAGCCTTCATTGCATTTTCACTTCTGAAAGTCCACACACACACACACACATATATATATATATAAGTTTGCTCAGGTGCGGATATCCGCACCGAAGAAAAAGGTGCGGATTTCCAGTTTTGACCCACTTTCCGATCACATTTTTACATCTTAGCCGTTCAGTTTTTAGATCCCAATGTATAGATCATCTCTGCAAAATTTCAGCCAATTTGATGATTGTTAAGGCATCCAAAATTGCAATTTACACGAACGGACCGAATCTGTCGAACCGGAACCGTTCGTATTTATAATGGTAAATTGCAGTTTTGGATGCCTTAACGATCACCAAATTGACTGAAATTTTGTAGAGGTGATCTATACATTATGACCTAAAAACTGAACGGCTAAGATGTGAAAATGTGATCGGAAAGTGGGTCAAAACAGGAAATCCGCACCTAAGCAAAAAGAGCGGACGTCCGCACCGGAGAAGCGCTGTATATATATATATATATATATATATATATATATATATATATATATATATATATATATATATTGTTTTGTAAATTTAATTATGGTTGACTAAATGGATCCAAGTTAGAACTATCCACTCATCCAACGGTAGGCTTCTCCAAATTAAGCCTTCATTGCATTTTCACTTCGTGTGTATGTAATGAACAAGTTACACAAAAATAGTAGGTACATTGATATTACTTTCTAATAACCAAATCAAAATTTATCGTTTTCGGCCTTTTAGATGTATCCACCAATCATTATCAGTCAGGACAAAGTAACCAAGCTGCTGCTGCAGCAATATTCAAAGAGGGAAAACTAAATTACATTCAACGATCTGTAACAACAAAATCAATGAAGTGAAACTCAAAATTGATTCCAAATATATATACAGTTGTGAAAGAATGTCAACAGCCCATAAACTAAGAAACCCAAGCTTTTCTCAAGTAGAAAATGCCATTATAAGAAAAGCAGTGCAACTGGAGAGGACTAAAAGTTGTCGTCTGCATGACTGCATCCACTGTTCGATTGCTCTGTTGTGAAAGTATTGAAGAGTGAAACCTTCACTTATTTCCCATAAACCAAACTTGTGCATGCTAACAAGTCCACCTCTTTTGTGACCCATTTTACCGGCTTTCTCATCAAAGCCAAACTTCTTCTCCAGCAAATCAACCTTAACATGCAGAATGACATATTATATTAAAAAGGCAACAAGAAAGAAAACAAGTCAATTCAAATAGTACAATCCCCATAATGACTCGATCAAAGTCGCTGGATGCAGTTTTCTGTGAATTAAACAGTGAGTGTGCTGCTACAATTCCAAAGGGCATGAGAATACTGCGACATAACCACAAGTACTTCAGTCAGTGCAGCATGTTAATAAAACAAAACGCACCTAAACAAACAAGTCAATATACTTTATCATGAGGATAATGTATACTGGTGATGGCTAATATTTTTACTTATGCATAACTAATTCAGAACTTGGCAAACAGTACTAAACACATATTTTCTAAAATCATACAAGATTATTTGATGCTGAATAAATTTTTACTGCCAGACCACACTACTAAAATTCAAAAGCAATGTGGAGTTTGGAACATCAGTTTTGGAAAGAATGTGACAATTAACAAAAGCTGCAATCATAGAAATCAAAATGTAAAATATCTTTTTTCAAACAAATAAGGGTTTGACACTAGTTTCACCATTCAGCATAAATAAGAAGCCAATACAATCAGTGACATACAAAGATAATGCACAACTTTTTGTTTCAAGCAGAGGCAATTTTGCAGAAGAAGAATTAAAAAGTGGTATTAATAGCAATAGTAATTGAAATAATATGGGCAGCAGGGAGGGCACACACATATGCACACCAAGAATTCCAGTTTAATAAGAGAGGCACATCGGTGCCACCGACGCAGTGGTGGGAATCTTAAACAAATACTAAATGAAAGCGATGAGACTATACTCTTCCCAGCCAGTCATTCCCCAAACCAAGTCGCCTTGCTTAAACTTTGCATCCCCAGTGTTTGAATTTCATGTATGAACTATTATTGATTACTTTCCTACTTGGTATGTCATTGTCTAGCTAATAGAAAATTCTACAGAGAGAAGATAATGCATCAGAATTTTATCCCTCAAATATTTTCTACAGGAAGGAGCTAGAAGAAACCACCCCTACAGCTAGCGTTTTGGTTCAGAACCAGAACCAGAAAGCATGGTGTTATAACTATTTATAAAGGACCCACTGGAAACAGTTTTGAATTAGAGGTATATTTTATATCACATTACCTGATTTTTCCTAAGCACCATATCTGCTTCATGGCAGAGTCCACATCGCCGAATGAACTCTCCAGATGCATGCTGCTCATCTCCACCAGATCTATTTGATCTGGATAAAAGGCAATAACACATTATCACAGCAAGTTATATATAGTCAAGAATCAGAAGTAAAGTAAAATTACCTCTCAAACACTCCCATGACTTCAAAAAGTTTCTCTGTTCAGCCTCGCCTGCAAACATTTCCAGATTTCGTGAGTAGTGTTTAATCCATCGCCAAACATAAATTTTAATTGTTGAAGCCACCAACATGGTATGAGGTAGAAGTGTGGCATCTCAGCAGTATAAGGCATAACAAATGAATTGGTCAATATAAAGTTGTAAGTTGTTGAGATACTTTAATAAGTTCTTTCCGTGAAAATTATTCCAGATTAATTTAATGGTTAAATGAATTGGTTTCTGGAACAGACTTGGTAGCAGGAATGCTAGCTGTGGGTACTTAACAATTTATTTCCACTACAGTTTGTTAAGTATACAAAACCATGTAGGATGTTGTTGTTAACCTGTACACCAACCCTCATTTTTCTGTTATTTCAAGTTAATTCCCCCCTGGCGCCCCCCCCCCCCCAGTGCCCACACCCACAAGGAACTGCAAATTATGATAAATTTAACCGAATGAGGTATTACAAACAGTTTATAATCAATTCAGATCAAAAGAATTGAAAAAAAAAAAAAATGAAGAGGGTTATAGATTGACTCTTAGGGTGTGTACTAAAGTGTGATAGTTGTGCCTGTGTGTCAAAGTAAGAAAGAAATCAAGACATGAAAAGGCAAACTACAAGCTTACATCAAGGAAGCAGGCTTTCATTTGCTGCAAGCAAGTCTCCAAAACTTCAACTTTGCTCTTATTACCTTTGCTAACTGCTTTCATGTCACACTCCATAACAGCTCTAAGGTAGGAATTCCAGAGTTTATACCTAAGAAAAAAGTTCCAGTAAATAATAAAGATTCCCTTAAACTGCTGATACGCTGCACATATATAATACTATATGAAAAATGATTTCAAATATATTGTAAACAATTACGTAATTGATCTAAATCTCATAACAAAGCAAGGTTCTTTTTACTCATTTCACACACACAATATGTGCTCAAATTGTATATATAATCGTAGCAACAATTGCGACGACCCAATAAGCTTAAAGATTTGGAATTTGAATTGAATAGAGAATGAGGGCAAAGGTAGTCACCTTGCTGGGGTTGAAGGGATCGACATAAGAAGCAGGTTCGCTCTTGGCCTCTCATGTAAGGATCGCAGGAAAAGTAGAGGTTCTTCACCAGAACCCCGCCGGAGCCTTCTGGAAGCTTCAGTTTGGTGGTGGTAGTGACAACGGCCATGTCAGATTCTTTTGGGAGCCCGGCCGACACATACTTCTTCAATATCACCTGCTTGTTCCTCACTTCCACCATTTCCAACAATGAGTTATCGCATCAGATCCCATCTATCCCATTCCCAGCACAAACTTCTAGCTCTCCCCGATGCCCCACATGCCACGCCCTTGCTTCAGAGTTTTCAACATGCCTACTATGGGAAGTAAATTTGTTAGCTTTAGCATTTTTTATGCACCATAAAACTCCAATGTACGATAGGTGTCTCTACTTTTTCTTTTTATTTTATAATCCTTGCAACAGTTATATCTAAACTCTTAAGTGGTTCAAATCCCCTTTTGTTAATTAGCGACTATTTAGGCCATTTCTAATGAAAACAGATTCCGAATCTTAAGATAAATGGTTACCTCTTTTTCACCCACACGGTTAACCAAACATGACCAACTCTCATCAACAAGAGTCTCTCCTCTACCAGCCTCAGACTGACACTAGATGGTGTTTAACTTCAGCATTTGAGACTCCTGAACTGAAGAGCTTAAGAGCTGTACCCTACTCTGCAAGCAAGTACAAATATTAGGGAAGGTGACAAACTACATGCAAAGCTAGAGAATCAAAAGCTTCACAGGACAAAAAATACCTGTAATTTCTGGTGCTTCAAATGCATTAACTGCAATTTTTCCTTTTCATACGCTAATCTATTAGAGCAGCAACCTTGCTTCAACTACCCTGCGAAGTTTAATTGCCAATGCTTATTATGTTAACCCAGATTCCTGGATAGGTAATAGCCCAAGTTTTCATGCACATTTGGAACCAAAAGCTTGAAGGGTCTACGAACGTTTTTCACTCTTACTTTAGCAACAGCTGCTTCTTTCGCATCAATAAACAGGACTCTCTAATAAGAACATTCACAACACCCTAATTTATAAACTTCCCAAAAAACTCCAAGTGCAGGCTGGATGGCACTGCTCTTTTCATGCACATTTGGAACTAAATTCTTAAAGGGCCTACGAACGTTTTTCACTCTTAATTTAGCAACAGCTGCTTCTTTCCACTCAATAAACACAACTCTCCAATAAAAAGGTTCACTGCAGACCTAGTAGGAACCAAACCAAACCAGGCGGTGTCAAATTTACCAAATTTACACAAACCAACAAGCATATTACTATATGAATAAAAATCAGGAGATTCAATAGTTAGAATCAAATCAAACTGATCACTAGATAAATTAGAACAGTTAGACAAATAAAAATAGTCAGAAAGAATTACCGAAAGTCTCTCGTATTCATTCTTGTAGAACTTCAATTCTTCCCTCAATTCTCCCGGTTCATGCATCCTCCAACTCTTCGACCCCAAACTCAGCCTCCTTAAACCTCTGGTCCGCCTCGTTCTCGAAATCCATCAAAGCCTCTCGGTCATGATCATAAAGTGATCATTCCTTCTCCAACTTGTTGCACTGACTCACCAGATGTGCACACTCCGCCGCTAGTCTCTGACTCTCCTCCACAAACTTCCTCAAAGCCTGAGCGTTCATACAAGGCTCGGCCTGAAACCAAAAAACTGTAAGAAACCCCAACCAAACCAAGCAAAATAACCAAAAATTCAAAATGAATGTGAACACACAAACCCCAGAACGGTGTACTGGTCGCGCAGCCGTCGCTTCGTGGCTTCGGCGCACCGGAGCTTCAATTCGAGAGTCTGGGTGGACACGGGGGGGGGGGGGGGCCGAGGGTGTGCTCAATCGACTCTCTGATGTAATCGTCGACTTCTTGCGGAAGAGGATCCATTCTTGCCGGTTCTTGATATCGGAAAACCTAGACTGGCGGAAAAGCTTGAAACTGAAAGAAAGAATGAGAGAACTTGAAATCCGCAGGGTTCGATCCAAGGGGTTTGGTGCTTGGTGGGGAGACTGAAGAGCGAATTGAAACATAGAAATGGGGATTTTTGGTGTGGAATCGAAATGTGATCAGGTAAATTTCATTTTAACTGAACTCCAGTTTTTTTTTCACCATACATGACTAACGGCTGACCGAGTTGCCAGTAATGGGACACCAGCGGTGCACCGAATATTCGTTCATGTTAGAGATTGCAATCACAATATAATTAGAAACATGTCCTGCTTCCAAAAACAAGATAAAGTCTGGTGGCCGGTAGGCATAAAGCAACAGAATCATCCAGAAGCAAACATAAATAAACCACGAACCAGAACTACTAATGGAAAATGTAAATAGAGTTATTACTTAATTTTCGGTACAAAATCGTTATTGCTGAACAAGAGTTGCTAGAAAACAAACAAAATGAATAATTCAAGTTCTTGACATCACTATAAAATCGGATTAAACCAACTAAGTCGAGAGCGTACCGACACCCTAACGCTTGGGAAAGATCGCTGAACTCTTCTATCATCCAAGTTGAATATGCCAAGCTCTCGAGTTATATATTCTCGCTGATGGAAAGTCGATTGATTATTTGTTGCAAAATAAATACAATTTCCTTCCAACTTGTTGATCTCTCTTGCAGGAAGGGACAATTGACCCGCGCCCGACAAAAACAATAGTTGATCCTCCAGGCACCGTGCACTAACAATCTTCTTCTCCTTTGGGTGAAGCTTGTAAACATAAAAAGCACTTGTCCTCAAAATTACATTAAGGTCACGGTCTTCTTCCTCAACTCTAGTGATACCATTTCCTCCATCCTCATTATCTTCCAAGTTGTCATGTTCCTCATTGTCATCATCCATGTCATGGATATCATCTCCTCCATCCTCATTATCTTCCAAGTTGTCATGTTCCTCATTGTCAGAGTCATTGTCATCATCCCTGCCTTCAACATAATCATCCTCCTCATTTCCTCCACCGCCACCATCCTCGGGGTTCTCGTCGTCAGACAATTTCATAAATTTATCTTGCATTTGATGGATCAAATATATTTCACCATTGGTTGCTGAGTCTATCAAATGCGAGTCTAGTGAAGCTTTTAATTGGACTATATAGTCCCCATATACTTCATTCTGGTCACTGAATCTTGGCATTATATCATAGACCAGATATAATTCCACGGCATGACCTCCACAACTTAAAGTACGAGGAGCTGACATAAAGCCTTCCTTATCATGACTAAGAACCAAGGCATATAGCTTGCCAGAAGAAAACAATAAATCAATAATGACCTCATTAGCATCTAGTACCTCGCAAATACTCCAACTTGTGTCTCCAGGTCTGCACAAACACAATGTTTCAGCGTCTCCAAAGAAAGCTGCTATCATACATTGCTCTGAAGTGATATCCGAGGTGGACAGCACAAGGCAATAGCTGAAAAGGGAGGCACCATAGTGTTTCCATCTGGTCGTTTCTACAAAATTTTGGAAAGATGGAACCGTGCTCAAAGATGGAAGTTGGTGTTGGGCTCCTGAAATGGGATTTACTAGAAACATTGTAGAATCTAGATCTTTTTCCATGACCATGATCATCCAACCTTTAGAAGATCCTTGAAACCACCCTCCTTGAACTGGTTCAGGCAGGTCCAACTTGCCAACTTTGCCGTCATAGAGGTCGTAAAAGGTCAAGCTCTTATGGCAACATTGAGGAAGTATTAACCAGGGGAGTTGATGTGGAGCACTAGGGATATCTCTGCGCATAGGAACGGTGTTCCAAGACTTGCAAACACTGCTTAATCGTATACGATCACGTACACTCAGGTGCCGCACAACCATCTCCATGACATCGTCAGGTAATGTCTCCCAGGGTCTGGGTCTGGGTCTGGGTCTGCTACAGAGTAGTCTTTTGATCACACTACCACCAAACACTAAGCAACCGCAAATTACCAGAGTATCAATCATCACCTCCATCTAGCTAAAGTAAATACTCAATGCTGCAGCAGTGGCTCTCGGTCGGTCTGTCTCTTGGTTTAGCTCTGTGTCCGCCTCTGTTATCATAAAAATAAAGACCCCCGGCCCATTCTTATCAGCATTAGGGAAAAACGTTTCTTTTGCCAATAGTATTAGGAAAATACTAACCTTTTGCGATTAGGAAAAGAATCTAACAGATCCTTGCTGATGACTCCAAGTTTAGGTTTAATTGGGAATTCTCAAGTCCTCGTTTTGCTGTAAGAGTAAACCAGAATCTGAACCAGAAGTTAAAATCTTTTCTCCAGTCAACGTTAATAGTACACGAGGGAAATATTATTATATGAAGGAAAAAACTTTTTTTGTTTTTTTGTTTTTTTTTTTTTTGGGGGGGGGGGGGGGTGGATCAAGATTAAAACTTTTGGAATCCTCAAATTTACAGGGTTCAACAAGGGTAGATCGAAGAGGATCTGAGTTTCAGAGAGAAGACCACTATAGGCTTGTTCGGCTGAAGACACAACTTTATCTTGGGGAATTATTCCCCTTCTTTTTTTTTTTCTTTTTTTTTTCAAACTGCCCCTTGTTGTCCAGAGTTTTACTCAATTGCCCCTGTTGTCTCGTTCTTTTGGTTTGCATGTTTTTATAGTTGATGGATGGACACGATCGAAGAGAAGAGAGACGGTTTGATCGATTGACTACCTGTGTTTCAACGGATGAAGTTTGATTTCGACTCAAGACTGAAAACTGATTGCTGACCGAGGTAATGGTCGGTCTGAAACTAAAACCGCCAAGGTAAGCAATGCATCCATGTACTCAAATTTTATAGCTTGGTGTAATAATTTTTCAATTGAAAACTCGACTATTTTACATTATTGATCAAGGGGAGGTAATCAAGGCTGCCCAGAATTTTGAGATTGATGGTGCAACACTTTGGCCCCCCACACCACATAACAAAAGCCAATTAATGTTTACTTCTCCAGTTTGACGATGTAACTATAAGTCATTTTTTCCACTATTGCAGGATATAATATAGAGAAAGGTTGGTCTCTTAACTTGGATGTACGTTGTCTCTATTCATCATATCCACAAGTCTTTCCCCAGCCTCAAAAGTTTGATCCCTCGGGGTTTCATGTAAGCACTTCCTCAGCGTAATTGCAAAGCAGGTGGTTTTGATTATTTGGCCAAGCTACTTGCAATGTCTAGCTAAGACAGTAATGATTAAGCTAGCTATAAAAAAAAGTTTTTGCAGTTTATAAGCCAGCCCATGTTTTCACTAATAAAGATGACAGCATAAGTAGGCAAATGAAATCAGTTTTTTGGCCAACTCAGACACAGTTTGTGCCTTACAATGTATCCCTGCTCTTGTTCTCTTTTAGTAACTTTGTTATGCTGCTGTTTTAGTACAACTAAATCTAGGTTGACAATTGGTAAATTTCTGTTTTTTCAAATTGTTTCTCAAGTATTTGGAGTTTTCAGTATTCTGTGTAAGCTAGGTGATAATGAACTTCTTTCTTCAAAAAAAAAAAAAAAAAAGGTGATAATGAACTTCAGTGACATTTACATTTGTGTAGTTAACTGTAAAGTATTTGATTGAACTTGAAAGGAAAATATGAAGACCAGGTATGTTAAACAGTTTCACTTTCAACTGTGATCATGTTTCATGAATTCTTACCTTTTGTGTTGAATTTCATAGTTACTTAGATCAAAGTATTGTTAGTGATTGTTCATCCCATGTCTATGTTTGTATATGAGAGTTTTCATTACCCAAGCTGTTCGGTTGTTTAAGTGATAATAATACCAGATTCATGAGATGGTATATCTTTAAGTTTTCATATTTGATGTTGCTGCATAAGTGTTTGTGATATTATTATACAACCATTGTTTTTGTTTCTTGCTCATTTTCAAGTTTTATATTTGTTTACTTACATTTTTTTTTTTTTTAGTTTCCTGGTAATTTCTGTAGTCATATGTGTTTTCATCCATCATTCATCTAAATCTTTTTGTCAACATATTTGTTTGCTCAGTAGGTAAAGGGGGCTCTGTGAGAAGGCTAAGGAGATATTGGTAGAAGAAAGCAATGTTCAGGTTAGCCCTTTTAGTATATTCATTTTCTTTTCTTTATATAGTTATGTGTAACTTCCCCAAGATCTTGATTTATATTGTAAACTTATGCATTGATATTGTTAACTACAGCTTAGGGTTGCTTATATCACAAAGTTTTTGCAGTTCATAAGCCTCTGCTTGTGTCTTCACTAATAAAGATTGCAGCATATATAAGTAGGCAAACGAACTCAGTTTTTGGCAAACTCAGACACAGTCTTTCTCTTTGAATAATTTTGTCATGCTGCTGTTTAAGTACAACTAAATCTAGGTTGTTCAATTTAGATTGTTCAGAAGTAGACCGCTTCTTTTCCATTTAAGACTGTATTTGGTTCAGAAATTAGTGATTGTTCTACATTGTTGTCGCAGACCAGTGAAATACATTGTCCAGAAAATACTTGTTTTCTGTGATATATGACTGATCAGAGTGGAATACATCAACAACCTCATACATATCAATGTTCTGTTTTCGTCAAACCACGCTCCAATTCCTCGCTGACCTATTATTCAAGAAAGTTTCATAATTGATGAATAAATGACATGAATCTTTGGATTACAGAATCATTAAAAGTTTTAGCATAATGTAACTCTCCTCGAACACCAAAAGAGGGGAAAAAAATCAACACGATGCTTCACTCAATTGATAAGCATATCGAGGAGATTCCTCTAACAGCATCTAGCTTCTAATTAGAGTGAAGGGTGAAAATTTGACTCACAATTCTGCGTAGCGTAGGCTCCAAGTTGAGGGAAGCCGCTGCAAGCTATCCATCTTCAGGGATTCCACAATCACACTGCATATGAATGAAGCATGTATAAACATAGATACATAAAATCTGACATTGAGACACATGTCTGCGTGGATATTGGGTTGGTAAAATAGTGTGAATGGTTGCAGTTGTATTGAGCTTCTGATTTTGATTGTTGAGTGTTTATGTATCTGTTTAATTTTAGAATCTACATTTGCTCTTATGTTTCATATGCTGCTGTTGTTTATATTTTGTTGTTTGATCACATTGTAGATCATTTTACTGCTTTAATTGGGTTGAACTCCCAGATAAAGTTACTATGTCAATACTGTCATGGCTTGGAACAATTGATATCTCTGAGAGTGCTCAGAAGGTATGCATGCATGAAGTGGCGGTAAATCTGCAAGGAACTGAAGTGGAACACCATAGACATACGCAATGATGGTGCTCCCAGCATTCCCTTTGACTTAAAGAAGATGTGCTGCATTGTTGTTGATCTTAGTTGTCGAACTTTGGCGGATGTGAATGTTGAGGACTTTATCTTGGATGAGCTCATAAAGTTTATCACTGAGAGGTATGTAGTTCGCTGCTTTTATTAAATGTTTTGGTTTGTTGGCATCAAGCTGCAACTCAGACATGGAATGTTCCATAGTTGGTCCAGGTTTAATTAAGAAGTTTACTAGGATGTGCTTCTCCTCGATGTTTCTTCCCTGTGTTTGTTTGTGCAATATTTCATTGCAGATGCATTTGTGCCTTTAGGTTAATGGAAAACTAAAAATGGCTTTCATATGTAGTGATTAAACTGGTGGAATGCCATATATTTGATATGATTCATTAGATGTCATGTTAGTATAAAATATTGTTGGCATTCCAAAACCTACTATACCAGCCGTGTGAAGTATAAGGAAGTGTGAAGTATAAGGAATTGTTTCAAAGGAAGTGTGGTGTGGTTGCTTTGCTCTTTCGTACGTGTTGAAGAATTTGTGGCTTTTTTTAGCATGCAAGATTGTTTAATTGTATTGTGGAGAAAATGCTGTCAAAAGAATATTGCAGCTTGCTGCAATGATCAAAAGGTGAAGAATATTACTGTACACCTCTTCTCCTTCACATGATCATTCCTTCTGTTGAAAACCAAAAAGAAAAGGAAGTTGCATCTGGGTTTTCAGTTTTTCTATTTCTCTCCTTCGTGGAGAACATGCTATGAAAGAGAAAAGGAAGAACATGAGAACATGCTATGAAAGAGAAAAGGAAGAACATGACAACGTGGTTTTCCATTTCTTCTTATGGAAACATTGCTGTCAAAGAAGAAAGTAGGAAGCAACTACATCTGGTTGCCAGCCATCTCGTCTTGCCCACTCAATGCAATATCCCCTTGAGATGGATCCGGTGCCTTGGTGATTTGTTAGTATTAACATATTGGCAAGGAGAGGAAATATCCAATTGAGATGGATCCGGGTGAGGAAGAAAATCTTGGAGAGGTAATTAATATCCCCTTGAGATGGATCCGAGTGAGGAAGAAAATCTTGGAGAGGTAATTAATATCCCCTTGAGATGGATCCGAGTGAAGAAGAAATGTGAAAGTAACCATATCTTTTCCTTGCTATCCACTCAGTGTAATCATGAAGACCTTGCTGTCTAAAATGATAGTGGGAAGCAAGCAACTGGTGATCATTCATACATGAACTTAAAGACCAAGTATGATAGTTTGTTTAATTGCAAGTATGGATATCTTGCTGTCGAAGACAGGTGGCCTTGTTCATCTTCATGTAAACCTTGCTGTCAAAGATCAAAGTGGGAGACAATTGCAGCAGGGTTTACCATTTTAGTTGGTTATCTTGCCGAAACACAAGGCCCTACTCCAACCAAGCTTCTAGCAACTTTGACAGAATGGAATTCCTTCTTCCTCCTATATATACATGGGTATTCTGTTTGTTCTATGTATTGAAATCGTATTGAGTTTCAATCCCTTGATTGTAAAAGAGTCAGACTCTTTGTTGCTCTGTTTTGTGCCATGTTGAAAACAGTTTGTGAGTCTGTCCAGTAAGGATTGCAGCAGTCATTGCAATCCCACAGTTAAATGTGTAGTCTGTCCAGTAAGGATTGCAGCAGTCAGTGCAATCCCAGATTGTAAGTTAGTCAGTTCAGGAGGGATTGCCGCGGTCAGTGCAATACCTGAGTTGTAACTTTGTAATCTGTTTTGATTAGTGAATCATTGGGTTCTCAAGAGTTAGAGCCCCGCAGTGTTTTTGATCTCAATTGAGGTTTTCACTGCGTGACCAAGTTGTGTTGTGTTGTGGAATTTTCTGTTCTCTGCCCAGTATCCAAAACACGTTCATCCTTGTATTTACAATTGGCATCAGAGCGGGTTCTAAAGAGTTTTAGTTGATCCGTGATCAAGGATGGAACATCAACGTGACAGAGCCTCCAGCTCCATTAACTGTCCACCATTATTTGATGGAGAAGATTACTCACAATGGAAGATTATGATGAGGGCATTTCTCTACTCTCAAGATGAAAATATGTGGAATATAGTAGAAATTGGTTGGGAACATCCAACCATGGCAGAAGACTCCAAGAAAGAAGAAGTGAGTTCTGCAAGAATTCCTAAGCCTAGAAAGGAATGGACAAAGGAGGAGGTTCGTGACAGAAATTGTGATTTCAAGGCACGAAATTCATTATTCATAGCTCTATCCAAGAAGGAGAGAATGAGAATCAGCCACTGTGACACTGCCAAACAAGCATGGGATCTTCTCCAAGTCACCTATGAAGGTAATAAAAAGGTTAGAGGGCAGAAACTTCAACGACTAGTTTTGGAATTTGAGAATATGTCAATGACTGAAGATGAATCAATCGACGACTTTCATGCTCGGCTTCTCAATGTAACAAGTCAATGTCGGAGCTTGGATGATCCATTTGAGGAGCACCGAATTGTCAAGAAGTTTCTTAGATCTCTTCCTTCAAAATTCCAGGCCAAACAGATTGCCATTGAGGAGGCTCAGGATCTAGATACCTACACTCTTGACGAACTGGTGGGAAATCTCAAAACTTTTGAGATGAGACTCAAACCGGATAAAAAGGTAAAAGATGTTGCTTTTTCTTCCATTAATGATAAAGATGATATTGTTGATGATTCTATGGATTTAACTTTGTTGACAAAAGAGTTTAAAAAATTTCTGAATGATAAAAACTCATTTGGAAACACCTCAAGAAACTTTTCTGACACAAAGAGAGGTCAAGAATTTGAGAATCGTTTTGATAAAAATTCAAAGTTTGCCAAATTTGCTCAAAAGAAAAGTTTTCCTGACAAACCTAAATGCTATGAATGTGGTGGAATTGGACATATTGCTGCTAACTGTGGTAACAGGAGATATAATTCACGTGGCGACAAAGCTTTAAAATCCACATGGAGTGATAGTGATGAAGGATCTCAATCGGATTCTGAAGAGGTAAATCTTGCTCTTACTTCTTCCCTTAATATTGATTTATCCGATGAGTCTGATATTGAAGTTGAAGCTTTTGATGAGGAGACGAATGAAAAGTGTAAGCAATTGTACAATGCTTCAAAAATTGTTCTTAAGAAAAATTTCAAACTTAAGGAAGAAATTGAGTCATTAAGAAAAGAAAAAAATGAATCTGAGCTAAATTTTGATTCTTGCTTGAAAGAATGGGAAGAAGAGCGTACTGACCTTGTTGATAAGATTAAAGTTTTGCAGGGTGAGGTCAAGTCTCAAGATTGGGACAAGGAACATGATGATCTTATTAACAAGATCAAAATCTTGCAGGTTGAAGTTAAGGCTCAGTCTACTCTAAATATTTCACTAACATTTGAAAATGAAAAATTGCAGGATGAGCTATCTAAAGTCAAGGAAAGCTTCAACAAATTCTCTATAGGGTCGGAAAAGGTCTCTAGGATGATTGGCTTTGGTAAAGCTCATTCTAACAAAGAAGGATTAGGGTATGAAGGTGAGTCCTGCAAGCCCTTGACCTTTGTAAAAAGTCTGGATTGTGAAAATTCTTTGGGTCAGTCACAAACTTTAAATGACAATGATTCTGATACTAAGTTGCCCAGAAGATCAAAACCAAATTTAGACTTCCAAACCCATCAGAGAGTTGCTCAGGTAAGTTCTAACAAGCACACATGCGTGCATCAGCCCAGGTATGTTCACAACTCCAAAAGGTTCATTCCCACTTGTCATCACTGTGGTAAAATAGGGCACATTCGTCCTAGATGTAATTTGCTCCGCAGGGAATCTCAAAAATGCAGGAAACAGAAGGAACTCAGCTCTACAGCTTCTTTACAAGCTGAGTTGAAAGAACATCTGAAGTTGATAAACAGGATTGCAGTGCGTATTGCAATCCCCAAAGAGCAGAATTTGAAGCAGAAGCAAATTTGGATTAAAAAAGGTTCTAATAATTGTCTTTCTGCTCATATGGATAAACTTGATAACATGTTTGAACTTGCTTCTGTTCCTATTAAACACAAATTGGCTGATTCGGTTACTAAGTCCTTAGACACAGCTCGATTTGAATCTCTTAGAAGCGACATTGGTGGGTGCTCTAAGTATTGATACTCTCACTTTACTTGATCCATTCTGCATGCATTCATATTGTATGATCTCATTGTAGTATAAGTGCATTGCTCTTTTTATTTCTGTATTTTTTATTTTTCTGGTTTCTGGAGAATCAGGATTGCATGTGTGGTTTGTATCCCGAAGTGTCTGACAGATTCATTTGAACTTAGATTGACAAGGTTTCTACTCCCTTCCTTAAATATGAGTGTGATGAGATGATTAGCATGTTTTGAACTTGTTCTTGCATCACTGTGTAATCTCGAACATGATCAACATATTCTCTATCACTTTGTATGATCACATGCACACATACTCCTTGTGGTGGTAAGTAATATTCTTGGTTGACTTGTTCTTAGTCCACACATATGAAGTTGTTAAAATGTTATTATTGCTCCTAGTTAAAAAGGTACAATATATTTGGAGCATGGCCAGGCTATTCCCAAAGTAAACAGGCCTTGGTCGTGACGAACGATATAAGGATTGGGAAGAAAAGGGAATGGTTTGGTCACCCCGGTGGTATGTAAAACTATTGACTCGAGTTGATGTGTCCTTTGGGATGTCCTTGTTACATCTAGTACCCTAAAGTCATCTGACTTGGGAGCTGCTGGCATAAAACTCATTACATGAGTCTTAGTTTTCTTGTGAAAAACTATATGTTGTGTGAAAAGGTTAAAAAAAAAAAAAAAAAAAAAATTTAAAATTGTGCCCACACGGAGATATAAGGGGGAATATCTATGTTGTTCATTTTTTCTCTTCTTATGTGTGTTCTAATTTCAAGGATTCTAAGAATGTTACACACTCCATCTTGAGTTATGTTCACTTACACAACAAAGGTATAGAATACTCGATCATCTTCCAGCTTACCTTGTGGTTGTCAAAAATGGTTTACTCATGTGACCTTATCTTGTTGCATTTATGTTTATGGTTTTGTGGTCGTACTCTTGTCTGAAAAGCTATGCAAATTGAATCTGTTTTTAACTCTTGGATACAAACCCACTCATTGTGTGTTTGCATTTCATTCGTGCATCCTTCATAACATGATCCCATTTAGGGGGAGTATTGATATTTGGACTATCTTCCTCTGATTGTTTCTTCTTGGGTTGGTGTCTCTTGAGCAACATCTACAGGTAATTCTTCTTCTACATTGCTTCCGCTACATAGTTGCCTTTGTCATTCCTAGACAAAAAGGGGGAGAAGATATTTGTTGACATTTGGTTTTGTTTTCCTGGTTTATGTTGCTTAATTTGGCTAGACTTCTTTATGGTTTGAACTAGTCGGTTAAATTGCTACTACATGACTTATTGAATTGCAGTTTTATGTCTTGATCATAGTATTTGTTTTTCACAAAGTGTGTGATAAAGATTTCAGGAACAGAGGATTCTCTAGTACTACATGAGGGGGAGTTGATCTAGATTATAGTAGTTTTGTTTAGGAATGCCAAAGGGGGAGATTGTTAGTATAAAATATTGTTGGCATTCCAAAACCTACTATACCAGCCGTGTGAAGTATAAGGAAGTGTGAAGTATAAGGAATTGTTTCAAAGGAAGTGTGGTGTGGTTGCTTTGCTCTTTCGTACGTGTTGAAGAATTTGTGGCTTTTTTTAGCATGCAAGATTGTTTAATTGTATTGTGGAGAAAATGCTGTCAAAAGAATATTGCAGCTTGCTGCAATGATCAAAAGGTGAAGAATATTACTGTACACCTCTTCTCCTTCACATGATCATTCCTTCTGTTGAAAACCAAAAAGAAAAGGAAGTTGCATCTGGGTTTTCAGTTTTTCTATTTCTCTCCTTCGTGGAGAACATGCTATGAAAGAGAAAAGGAAGAACATGAGAACATGCTATGAAAGAGAAAAGGAAGAACATGACAACGTGGTTTTCCATTTCTTCTTATGGAAACATTGCTGTCAAAGAAGAAAGTAGGAAGCAACTACATCTGGTTGCCAGCCATCTCGTCTTGCCCACTCAATGCAATATCCCCTTGAGATGGATCCGGTGCCTTGGTGATTTGTTAGTATTAACATATTGGCAAGGAGAGGAAATATCCAATTGAGATGGATCCGGGTGAGGAAGAAAATCTTGGAGAGGTAATTAATATCCCCTTGAGATGGATCCGAGTGAGGAAGAAAATCTTGGAGAGGTAATTAATATCCCCTTGAGATGGATCCGAGTGAAGAAGAAATGTGAAAGCAACCATATCTTTTCCTTGCTATCCACTCAGTGTAATCATGAAGACCTTGCTGTCTAAAATGATAGTGGGAAGCAAGCAACTGGTGATCATTCATACATGAACTTAAAGACCAAGTATGATAGTTTGTTTAATTGCAAGTATGGATATCTTGCTGTCGAAGACAGGTGGCCTTGTTCATCTTCATGTAAACCTTGCTGTCAAAGATCAAAGTGGGAGACAATTGCAGCAGGGTTTACCATTTTAGTTGGTTATCTTGCCGAAACACAAGGCCCTACTCCAACCAAGCTTCTAGCAACTTTGACAGAATGGAATTCCTTCTTCCTCCTATATATACATGGGTATTCTGTTTGTTCTATGTATTGAAATCGTATTGAGTTTCAATCCCTTGATTGTAAAAGAGTCAGACTCTTTGTTGCTCTGTTTTGTGCCATGTTGAAAACAGTTTGTGAGTCTGTCCAGTAAGGATTGCAGCAGTCATTGCAATCCCACAGTTAAATGTGTAGTCTGTCCAGTAAGGATTGCAGCAGTCAGTGCAATCCCAGATTGTAAGTTAGTCAGTTCAGGAGGGATTGCCGCGGTCAGTGCAATACCTGAGTTGTAACTTTGTAATCTGTTTTGATTAGTGAATCATTGGGTTCTCAAGAGTTAGAGCCCCGCAGTGTTTTTGATCTCAATTGAGGTTTTCACTGCGTGACCAAGTTGTGTTGTGTTGTGGAATTTTCTGTTCTCTGCCCAGTATCCAAAACACGTTCATCCTTGTATTTACATGTCATATTAACTTGCGAAAATGGAGAGTTAGGGGGGTGATCAATTCTATGGAGCTGTAAATGTCATGATTTAGAAAAGAAAAAAACCAGGAAATATTTTGTATTAGGACTACTAACCTCTGAAGTCATCCCTGAATGCTTTTGTACTAAAGTAATATAGTATATGTGAAGTGAATCTAACAACATGTAATCTACTAAAAACGAAGAAAAGTACGTGGAATACTTAATGTGCTGCCATTTACTATATACGAAAGTTGAGTTCCACTGTGCCCCTGTTCATAAGGCAAAAAGTTTTGATTTTTCAGATTGTTTTCATTTGCTACGGCTTTATCTTCGATCTGTTTTGAGGGATTTGATTAAAACAACACAAGTGGAAGGTATTTGTGGCTTTGTGAGAATTTGATTTGAAATATTTTCTGGGTTGTATATTTGATTGGTCCAGGATTGGATCAAGGATTGGATTTGAATTTTTTTCTGTGTTTGTTATAATGTTATCCAACAAGAAACAACTACAAAAGTTGGAGGGGCATATTCGAAATAAGGAATCACAACATGCCGCTCACAACTCTCCCACCTCCATGATCAAAATAGTTAGAAAGTGGCTTTGAAGATCTGACGCCCACCCCCCCCCAAAAAAAAAAGAACATAAAAAGCGGCTTTGATGCATGTTATTAAATTCAAGATTAATGAGGATTAGATTTTGAAGGGCGCTGCTGTAGGAGGTGTGGTGTTGAACCGTTTTGTTGTTTAGCTTCGAAAGGGATTAACATGGTTATGCATTTTAAGGAATAAATGATTGAAATCTTTCCAAGAAAAGCACCGTCAAATCCAAGTCTGCTGAAACGAGGACGTGAAATCAGAAACAAAAAAACAAAGGAGTTGGTACGTACGCCATGAATGAATGGACGAAACAAACATTCTCAATCAATCGATCATTCATTCAGAGAAGAGTACAGACTTCAAATGATACTTTTCTTTCTGCCTATTGGTGAAATGAGGCATGTGCTATTTAATTTTGGATGCTTATAGATGTGTTGGTGCCCTAGTTGTGTTGGTCTTTCGAATGAACCGCTATCATCATCTGTTCAGAAAATGTATATTGTAGAACGTAGACCATGCTGACAAGTGATACTGATCAAGGTTTTAAATATCGGTATTTTCATATCTATCGGTACTTTGAAAAAGTGAGATATCGGATATATCGGGGATACAGTGTACGAAAATATCGTTTTTGAAAAAAGTCAATTTATTAGAAATTTAGAACTACATATAAATACATATGAATGTCAACTTCATCTACATCCAAAAAGAGACTCTAGGCGGTTGAAAAGCCGCTCGCTGGTCTACGAAAATGCAATAATCAGACCAAGACATATGACCCATATAGTGCGAATTGTAGTGATGAACATGATAGTTATAGATCTCTTTAGAGTTGCTGACTGTTTCCCCTATAAGGGGATAATAAGGATGAACCCAACTAGATGACTGATCATATACTTCTCCATATTGATTATATCCATAAGCATCATAACCAAATTGATTAATGTTGCCTTCATGAGATTCATTTGAGATCCCACTGCGCTTTGTGCCTAAACTGATAGAGTCAAAACTTAAGGCAATTGAAGAAACATCAGATGGGGTACTTTGATCATCAGTTGCACCTCTAGTCCTCCTCCCATATCGGGTCTTCTCTTGAGCACCATGACCAGCTGTTCTCACTCCGTGGTCTTCATCTTGGGTGGCATGATCAAAATTACCTTCACAGGTATATTGGAATCCTCCATCCACAGAAGATTGTCCATATTCATATCTTTCACCTCCACCACCTGTTCCGCTTCCACCCTCTCCACCATCATCAGAACTATCTGGAGTTGCTGTACCACCCCACACATCATCACTATCTGAATTATCTTTTGGGTTTTTAACAACTTCTTCAGATAAGATTCTCTCTACATTGATTCCAGCATTAGTTGCAGTTTCTACAACTTGTGGAAGAGGTCTTCCAGCTTCATCATCGAGGTGTGCAGGCATAATCCAATCATGAAGTGGATCAATGCCATTATGAAGCGGCTCGCTTGCAACATGAAGTAGATCTATATAGTTGTTTTCATTGACCACATTATTCTTTGCCTGTTTATCTCGCAGCCTCAGCTTCATGTTGTAGTAGCAGTATACAAGCTTTTCCAACTTCTGATATGCCAAACGGTTCCTTTGCTTGGTATGAATAATAGCAAATGTACTCCAATTTCTCTCACACGCAGAAGAAGAAGCCGTTTGTGCCAAAATACACATTGCAATTTTCTGCATGTTTGGTGCAGAATACCCACATTGTGTCCACCAATCAGCTGTAAAGCTACTACAATGAGTTACTGCTATAATAGATCAACATTTTCTATTAAAGAAATTATATGTGTGTGTATGTGTGTGTTTTAATGTATACATATACGGATATACCACAAACCTGTATTTCTGGTTTCTCTTGTTTTTCTTGCTATGGTTGACCCAAATGATTCCTTTGCATCTCTAAAGCATACAATCTGCATTAACCATTTGAAAATTAGTCATTTCTAATCCCAAATTTTTTTAAGGTTGTCATCAATAAGAAGTTACCTCATCCACAAATGTATCACCAACCAAGAAAGAGTAACTTGACGACCAAATTATTATTCAAGTCTCCCACCAATAATTTCTATGGGAAATTGGTAGGAAATTTCCTTCCCTGATCAATTTGGGGCCCTTTGTATAGTTTTATAAACATTGCACTTAATAAAATAAAATCAATAAAAAAGATGAATTACATTTAACTATTTAACCGTCTGTAGAGAATTACTGAGTTTTTTTTTTATTTTTACCTCAAATTTTACAGATATTTCTTCACTTTATCGGGATATATCGCAAATATCTAATATATCGGGGATATTTGACGATGTCGGAGAAATTTCGCAGAAACGGTGACAGATAAGATATTTACCCCCATAAATATATCGGTCCGTCGAAAAAAGGAGATATCGGGGGATATATCGGAAATATCGCAGAGATTTAGAACCTTGATACTGATAACTGAGATGATGAATGTGTAGTAGAGACGACTAATAATAAGGATTTTTGTTTAGAAGGAATAATTGAGCAAGTGGCATACTGGACTTTATTTAATATAGTCAAAATAGCTTAATGACCATTTTTATTGGTCCTTTCGAAGTATATAATATTAATTAACCTGCATACAGGATTTGGAGTTTGTTCCAATCCCTAATTAAAAACCGCAATGAGTCCCTAAATAACTCTCGCATTATACTTTACCTTTGCTTCACTATTGTTTAGATAATTAGTTTGCTCTTTGCCGCTTCTAATTTTATCTTTTGCGCATTCAGTTACTGTATGATTAGTGAGTCATCTACTTTTGGAGCAATTATTGGCTTTTGTATAGCTATCTCAACTATGTATTTGTTCTGATGCAAATGAAACATAGGCCTAGCCACCTATAACATATATATGTTACGGCATTCCAGTTTGGTACGGTAATCACAAATAAGAACTAAATTATTTTTAGGACTAAATACTGTTTAGTCCTTGAACTTTTGCCCTAAAAACACTTCAGTCCCTGGCCTTCTAATTTCACACGTTTAGTACATGTACTCTTAAATTTCGGACCAATAGGTCCTTGCCGTTACTTTCCATCCAAAATCTCGGTTAAATCGATGACGTGGCAATTTTTTGGGGCCAAAATGTCTATTCTACCCTCACTTTTTTATTTAATTTATATTTTCCCTCTTTTTTTTTTCTTTTTTTTTTTTCTGTTTTCTATTCTTCTAGCCCCATGAAACCTCCACCGTCTCCTCCTCCACCCCCTATGGCATCCTATGCGGCGTCCCCGACACCGCCCTCCCCGTTCGCCACCTGCATCAGCACCTCTATAAACAAAGAAAACACAAACAGAATATCAACCTTATCAATTCACCACTCAACTTTCAATCGAACAATCATGCTTTAATAATCAGAGAGATTTCAACCAAACTAACCCAAACTCAATTCAGTTAATTCCAATTATCACTCCACAAGTCTGAGCGTTCTGAAATCATTTTCGACCACAAGTGCTCAGAACTGAATTGCCATGGTTGGAAGACAAAGCTCGGTTCATCTCCACCCACGCTCAGTTTGCATCCATTTCAGAAAGCCCAGAATTAAGCATCACTGAGCGCCAAATTTTCTCTAGGACAAACATTAGCTTCGAAATCAAAACCAAAAGACCAGAGAAGCCGTTGTGGACGGTGAACTCCGACGAAGCCGATAACACCCAAAACATCAATTCCATCAAAACTCAACTATAATCAAAATCAAGCACATCAATGTGCAGAGCATGAAGAGTAGATGAATTTTCTCACCTGATGCACTACCGATTTAGGCCAGAGTTGCAGGAAAAAGCCTAGAAACCGTCAAGAATTTTGGCGTCGATTTTCGCTCCAGGGTCGACGGACGACCAAACCGAATCCAAAAGGACGTCGGCGACGTCAAGGTGGTTTGAACGCTAAACCATCCCTAACCCCACTAGCCGACGTTCGTCGTCTTCTCCCCAGATCGGATCATCTTCTCTGCAGATCGGATCATCTTCTCTCTCGGCCTTGATTTCAAGTTCGAATCAGAGCTCCAAACAGCTGCTCCACCGTAGAGTACTCCTCCGCCGACGCCGTTTGGAGTTTGGTGGTGTTTGGCTGAGGCTTCTGGAGTTTGGTGCGTGGTTTCAGGTGAGGCGTGTGAAGAGAAGAGAGGGAGTAAGCAGGCAGAAGAGAAGAGATAAAAAGAATAAAAAAATAAATAATAAATAAAAACAAATAGAAAAAGAGAAAAGAAAAAAAAAAAGAGAAAATATAAATTAAATAAAAAAGTAAGGGTAGAATAGACATTTTGGCCCCAAAAAATTGTCACGTCATCGATTTAACCGAGATTTTGGATGGAAAGTAACGGCAAGGACCTATTGGTCCGAAATTTAAGAGTACAGGGACTAAACGTGTGAAATTAGAAGGCCGGGGACTGAAATGTTTTTAGGGCAAAAGTTCAAGGACTAAACAGTATTTAGTCCTTATTTTTATATGCCCTGTATGTCTGTTACTTTTTGTGATACAAGCTTTTTGTTAAAGGTTTAGTCTTTTTCTATAGTTGTAGACTACTTTGATTGAAGTCAAAGTTTTGGTCCATTGTTTGTGCCTTGGTCATTTTCAAACGTGATGGTTGGGTCTCGAAAACATTGTGTTTTAAGTGCTTTTATTTGGAACAGACGACTATGTGGAAATTTTTGTTTGGGATAGAAAGGCCATTGGGATGTCAAACAAGGAATAAACTAGTTTTTTTTTTCTTGGTTAAATCGATCAAGGGTTGGTGTTTGAGCTTTGTAATTTTTTTTTTTAATTGGACATGAAAATATGATCTATGCTCTTTTTGCTTGACATTGTTTTTTGTATTTGTGTTCCTTTCTGTGATGCAAGCTATTTTATAAATTCTGGTAAAGACTTTTTCTGCATTTCTTAGGCTAATTTGGTCCATGGTTTTGATGCCTCTTCCTCATTTTCAGACTTTATTGTTGGGTTTCAACTGACTCTTTGGATTTTTTCTATTAATTAGTACTTTCCTAATTGTCCTACTCCTAATAGGAATTAGTATGAAGAACACTGATGTCTAACAAGGAATAATCTAAAAAGCGTGCTTTGTAAATTTTTTCTTGGAGTAGTTTTTGATTAATGGTGTTTTCTGTAAGACTTTTTGAGATTCTGTATATGTTTTCCTTTTCTTTTTATTCTATAATTTTTTATGCAGTGCTTTTGTAGATTCTGGTTTAGACTTTTCTGTGTTTTTTAGACTATTTTGGTTCGTTATTTTCGATTTGTGGTTTAATTGATAAGTTCTTTTCACATGTTCAGAATTGTCATCTATCATTTCATATTCTGCATTGTAGTATATTGAATTTTTGTTTGTTTTCCAGTGATATTCTGTTCTCAACCAATGAAACTGAAATAGTATTGTAACTGAGTTGAGGTTACAATAGTTAGTCTTCTATTTATAAGGCTCTGGTTTTATGCAGAGCCGTCTCAAAAATTTTCGAGGCCCTGTGCAAAATTAAAAAGTGAGGCCCTCTTTTTGAGGTCGTGTATGAATATGCCATTAAAAAATTTTGTTATATAGAGAAAATATTATACAAAATTATTTTTTAGATTAAAAAAATCTTTTATCTTATATTACCTTTTCACTTCTTGAAAAGAAAAATTCAGACTAAAGCTTGTTACAAAAATTTCATTAAAAGAAGCAACATTACAATTGAATTATCAAAGATAAATACAGTATGGGCCCTGCAGTATCCACCAAAAAATAAAACCAGGAAAGTATGGCAAGGGAAGGAGGAGAAGGAAAAAAATAAAAAGGGTAAGGGGGAGAAGGAAAGAAAAAAAAAATTGAAGCAAGTATCCACCAAAAAATAAATCCAGGAAAGTATGGCAAGGGAAGGGGGAGAAGGAAAAAAAAAAAGGTAAGGGGGAGAAGGAAAGAAAAAAAAAATTGAAGCAAGAGACATGCAATGGGGGGGGGGGGGGGGGGATCGAACTCCTAAAGAGGAGGAAAAACAAAGGTTCAGTGCCACCTGAACAACAACTAGATTATGCGTTGAGGCTCTTCTCTATATGTGTTAAAGCTTCTTAGAACTTGAAGTAGGGCCCCAAAATTTGGGGGCCCTGTTCTGTCGCTCATGTTGCACTTGCTCTAAGCCGGCTCTGGACTTTTATGAGAAGTTGCTAGAGATTAGAGAGGTGGCTTCTTAACAGGTATAAAATCTGCAATAGTTGGTTTTCATGAATTGATCATTAAGTACAGAACTATGCATACTCCCCCCTCCCCCCACACCCCTCCTTTTCTGTCCTTTTTTGCTCTTACTATATAAACTTTATAAACATTGTGTTCAGAGTAATTTAATTAGTTTTATTTGTTTCTCTTTTGCAAGTTCTATGCAAAAAAGTGTTGCTGTCATTTTTTTGCCACTGTTTGTTTGTCTATTAATCAATACTATCTCACTCTACTATTGTTATTCAGGTAGAAAATCTAAAGTTTATTGGATAATATTGAATAACTGTAGTAATATTGATTTTTCTGACTACTGCTGTTTTCTTATGTAGACTCTACAAACAGTGTGGCGTTTAATTTTTCAAGTGGTTTCAGTTCAGGTATGTAATTTGAAAAAGCATCAATGTTTGTTTGTCGTTTTGTAAATTATCTTTAAAGATTATTTATTTGTAGAGTTTGTGTTTCATTGTATTAAAACTGTGGGTTGTTTGAAAACAGTAATGGCAGCGAAGAGTGGAAAAACAAAAATGAGGAGAGTTTTACGAGATGATGATGCAGAAGGTCAGAATACTCGGGAACAGACAGAGAGAATACCTAATGATCAAGCTTTTACTGTTGTTTCTCATATGGACACTGATTGTGAAACTATATCAATAAAGCGAAGACAAGGTAAGTAAAAGTGCCCTGTGAACTGGCTTTCACACCCGCCTTCTTCTCTTTCTGAAATCTTGTTGTATGATGGGTGCCCTGGCCCTCCTTAATGGCCTCTGCTCTGGCCTCTCCTTTTTTAGGCTTTATGAGCTTTGTCCTTCTGCTTGTTCCCTTTGGTTTCTGTTTTAATGAAAGTTTTCATTCCCAAAAAAAAAAAAAGGTAAGTAAAAGTGTATTGATAAGAAATTTTAATTTTGTTGTATTATAAAGTAAATTTTAGTCATGAGAACATTAGTAGAGAATAATTTGGTTTATTTTGCATTTCAATTGCATAGTTGTCAATACCTTTTTATTCTTGCTGCTTTTTCTTGAGGTGTCAAAGTAGTTACTTACATTGCATTTCACGGTGCATTATGTGATTAAGTTTGGTTTTTTTTTTAAATAGGAATATATAATGAAAATAAAGTTGAGAAACTAACTGCTCTATTATACTTTATTTTCAAATTTTGTAACTTAGTTCTATAGGTGATGTCTCATTTTGCTCCTGCTTAACAAATCTCATTATGAGAATGATCTCCCTGTTTTGGTTCTAATTATATAGAGTTTCTACCTAAGCTAATTAATTTTCTGTAGAGAATAAGAGAAACTTAGGATCTATGTTGTTGAGAGCCAATTAGTTTTTGACATGATTAAATATAAAGAGACTGTAATTTGGTAAAATGCAACTAATTTCTTATTGTCACTTTGTTCTTTTCGCTTTAAAGGTTACTTATTTATTTATTATCTGTTTCATTGTACAAAAACCGTACATTCTTTACTTTGATATGCAACACTGTTGTAACTCAGTTAAGGTTATTGTATCTTTTTCTTATAATATGCATGCTTGGTGCTTGGTTGGTTTTGTGTAGCAAGTGTATTCTTCAGAAATTTTTCTCATCATTTTGTTTTATAGAGTACCAGTATTTTCAGTTTTTTCTATAATGGATTAATGATTAAAGTTTTGCTATTGTTTCTGATTTAAATACAGATTGTCAAAGAAGATCGAAAAGATTGAAAGAGGGTAAGTGTATGTTATCAGCTGTATAATATTGATACAAATGAGTAATTTTTGTGAAATATGTTTTCTGTATAGTTGATAATATTACTGAAATTATATTTACAGCTTCTCGGCCTGTGATGATGGAACAAAACCAGAGTTTGCGGAGCAATGATGAGAATGTCAATGCATTCGATTATGATCAAGGAGATCCTAGCATGTCAATGCCTTCCATTCTGGTAATTTCAGTTTTCAAGTTCTGTTGTAGAACTAAAGCATGTCACAATATGATCATAAATGAGACCTAATGTCTTACTTCTGTTTTCATGTTGTATGAGGGAGGGGGGCAGAAGGTTATGTTATACATTCATCTTCAAAGAAATTTTCTTCGGTATGATCCAAATACACATCATTGCTGTATGGTTTGGTATGTATCTTTCCTTTCGTTTATAAGTGAAGATTACTATTATTCTTTCTGCATTGCCATCAAACCACCCTTAATAATATGCAATTTAATCTTAACTGTATCAAATTGCATTGGATAACAATAATAGTCTATTACCTAGCATGTAATAGTCTTTTAAAGTAAACATACACTTCCACACACGCCTAAACTACATTGCATACTATTAAGGGTGTTTCACACACTTCATGATATGAAGTGTGTGAAACACCCTTAATAGTATGCTTATGTAATTTTCACGTTGCCCTGCATTATACAAAGAGGGGAAAAACTCCCAGGCTGTTATTGAGGTAAGCTTAGTTGTGTGTGAAAAAGTGTGGACAAATGCAGTTCATTGTGGCACACTGAACAAGTCTTATTGAGGTAGGCTTAGTTGTGTGTGAAAAACTGTGTGTATCAAATTGCATTGGATAACAATAATAGTCTATTACCTAGCATGTAATAGTCTTTTAAAGTAAACATACACTTCCACACATGCCTAAACTACATTGCATATTTTACATATTTGCACACTTCATCTAGACTACCTAGCATGTAATAGTCTTTTAAAGTAAACATACACTTCCACACATGCCTAAACTACATTGCATATTTTACATATTTGCACACTTCATGATATGAAGTGTGTGAAACACCCTTAATAGTATGCTTATGTGATTTTCACGTTGCCCTGCATTATACAGAGAGGGGTAAAACTCCCAGGCTGTTATTGAGGTAGGCTTAGTTGTGTGTGAAAAAGTGTGGACAAATGCAGTTCAGTGTGGCACACTGAACAAGTCTCTTCCCTGATTCAATGGTGAACTTCCTTTCAAGCTCTCCACTAGGTTTGTGTAATTTTGTAAAATGAGTTTCTTTGGATTCATAAGATTTAGGTTTTTGCGTTCCTTGCATTTACCTATTTACTTATATTCTAATTTTACAATTACATTTACTTTTCTGTACCCACGGGCACTAAGAATCCAATACAGAAGGGACATGCTTGGTGCACTGATTACATGTAATCAGATATGTTTTACTACTATTGAGTCAAAAGGAAACCCCAAATAGACCCTCTGTTGCTTTGATGTAGACCCCAAATTGAAAGTCCACTTTTCTGTTGAGAATGTAAGACTGATGGGAATCTGAACGGTAAAGCAATGTTTGAAATACAGAAGAGGCTAACAATTGGTCCATGTCCATGTAGTTCTTCCTTTTCTTCATGGACTGCAAATATTACTGAGTTTTGAGTTGGGATTATTGGACTTTGATATTAATCGAAAGCCTCTGTATGCACCGCGCTGAAAATGTACTCCCTCTTTCTCAATCACTCCTCTTATGTCTGGTTATAAGTGTTCTTTGTTAATTGCTTTGATTGGTTTAATTTAATGCAGTGAAGACATAGGAACAATGAAGTTCAATTTCCTGGTGAGCTTAAACCCAAGGGTTATAGCTACCGGTTGAAGGTACCTTCTGTGAATCCTTTTTCATTTGAAGAAGCCTAACATGTTGATTTACTTCTTATTTCTTGATAACAACACATTATACCCTTTATCGCCAGTATATTAATATTGCTAATTTTCCTTCTCTCCCAGATTCGCCAGAAATAACAACAAATTTATGCTTTCAAATACTACCATATTCAGGTATGTCTTCAACACAAATACTATTCTATTTACCTATTTCACATATGATCGCTCTGATTCTATTATGTAATTGCTTGAGATTCAAATACAATACAACTTTATTATGTATTTACTTATGCAGATAATTAATTGAATTGCAGGTCTGACAACACACTGTAGCCATCCATTAAAAATTTTTGATGCACTGAGTTTAATTTGGATTTATTCATTGTAATGGAAAAATTTAGGTAAAGTGTGCCTGACCTCAAAAGGTAACTTACCTAAATTTCTCCACCATTACAAAAAATTTCACACCAGACCAAATGCTCAAACCAAACCTTTTGTACTATATAACATTACAAAATCAATAATATTCTTATGTATAGAACCAATTAGTTTTCTAAGCAATTCAATGATAATAGTAAATCCCGCAGCAAAGCGCGGGCAATTTTGCTAGTACATATAAAAATGACATAAATATTACTGTTTAGGGAAGACTTACTGTTTTTAAGGGGGAACTGGGTTTTAAAAGAGAATACCAAATAATATATTGTCTATATTCATTATTTGGTACTCTCTTTTTCAATTCATGAGTTTCGGAAGAAGAGATTCCTGCAGTGATTGGTAGATTGGTTGAGGTATTCAGTATAAGGGATATGAGTTGGGAATGGTATGGGACTAAGGATGGCTTTTGGGAGTCAATACACATGGCAGAGAAGATCTTTATACGATCAAGCATGATAAGTTTGAATCTACTTAGAGGTAGAGGAGTGTCTGGACTTGGAAATAGTTTCTGGGAGAATGAGGGAATTGCATGGGCTGTTTATTGTTAGCTTGTGTTTCTCCTCTTCATAGCAGCTATAACTATCGATTTATAGAGTGGTGGTGGCTTAGGTCTGCTGCTGTTCCCAGGAATCCTGCTGCTGTGTTTTCAAGATTCTGGTGTCCTTAAGATCTCATTGCTGTAATTCCAAGATTTGCTGTTAAAAAAAAGGGAAGTCAGTGTTTTGTCTTTGTTCAAAAGTAGAGAATTTGTATTTGTGTAAAAGGATATGGTATAGTATTTGAGATGTATGGTTTTTAAGTAAAATGGTTTGAGATGTACGTTCAATTCCAGTCATTTTGCAATGATTCCGGTTGACCATTTGCCGAAACACTGATTTGACTCCGATTGCAACGACTCCGGTTGCAGCCCGGGACCGGAGATACAATCAAGTTGCGATTTTCATGATGATCAGTCGCCGGCGAGAGAGACAGAAGCAAATCAAAGACGTACCCGATTCTACTGGCGGTCGTCGATTCCTTCAGAAGGTCCAGCCCGGCCTCGCTGAGAAGCTCAGCGACGAGGACCGTCGGCTTGGCATCAAGCCTGGCTGCAGAGAGCACGACGACGAGTTTCGGCGCGGCGATGGAGAGAGCCGACGTAGTGGGTGACCTGTTGGAGTGAGAGAGAGATCCGACGTCGTCTAGAGAGAGAGATCGGTGAGGGGGGGGAGGAGAGAGAGACTGAGAGGAGAAAGATTGATTGACACACCCAAAATAGGTGTCTAAATAAATCCCTGCAATCTCAGTAGTTATCGATGGTAGTATAGGAAAGAGGGTGTCTCCCGCAGAGGATTGTGACTCAACAATTGCAAAACTGACTCGAAAACACGAAACAGACACGAAATGAAAACGAAAATAAAAACTATAGCTAGACTCAACCAAAAATTATGAAATTAAATACACACTAACTAGACACACAGACGAAGACGCATACAAAAATTGGGGTAAATCGGAGTTGAACTGATATACTAAATAAAATAAAGAAAACGACAGACAGAAAACTAACGAAAATAGAAAACAACTTAGGGTTTTTGGTTTTGATAAAATATGAGAAAACTAGCTAGGAACTACTTCTCACCACTAGACCATGATTGCACCTATGATGTGTTTACTAACAAGTTCAATTCATTCGAATATCCTTATTCAAGCTAAGCCAATGATGTGTTGTACTTAACCTATCAATCTTTCTTACTTGGTGTGTTAAGAGAATGATGTTTTCAACTTAACTTAGCTTCTAGAATGGAACCTAGAGTGATGTTCTCGCACAGCTCTCACCTAGTAGTCATTAAGGTCTAAAAGATTATGAATAAGGCTAGGCAATTTCGGTACTGGTGTTGTCCTAATATACCTAGACGTTGGTTTATATGAATGGAGCTCAAGTCATTCATTCGCTACTCTAGAATGCAAGTAGACATGATGATCATACAAGACACTCATAGCCTTACAACCTAGCATGCATACTAATGTTGCGCACCATCAATAAACATACAAAATTGATCAATGAATAAACAATAAACCAATGAATATCCGAAATCCTTAGAACTTATTAAATAAATGCCAACATCATAGTTACACCATGTCTAGGGCTGAAAGCAGCCCCTAACTATAAGAAAATTAGCTACTCATCATCTTGGAAAACACACAAGAGAAATACATGAGTTTTGGAAAGAAGGAAGAAAATCGAAAACTGGAAAAACAGGGGAAACGATCGATCTTCCTGGTGAAACGATCGATCGTTTCTGGGGCTCCGAATTTACTTCTTCTCCTTCCTTGCTCCAATCGTTCCTTCTCCTTGTGTGCGTGTGTAACCCTAAAATTCTGACTTCTAAGGGCCTTTATTCCTCCTTGAGACTCTTTCACTTTTTTTCCTTGTAAATCTCCAACTCCTTTCTTCAAGGGAAAGTCTTCTTCCATCAAGAATCCTTAGTGAATCAAAATTCCACGCAATTTCCTTCTTTACACCTTCTTTTCCTTATTTGCTTCGGAAAACCTAATAAACACAAAAACAAATAAATTATCCAAAAATAATATAAACTAACAAAGAAAAGCATAGGAATAAATAATAATAACGTAGCATAATATGCTCCTATCATTGATCAGGGCAAAACAGTCTAAAAATATAAAGAAAACAGGTCCAACTCTTAGAGTTTTGGGTAAGTGGGGTTTAAAAATAAAAACTGTTGTGTAAGTGGGCAATCTCTTAGAGTGTTTGGGTAAATGGGGTTAATTAACCCCAAAATTGGATAAATGATCATTTTCCCAGACCAAAATAATAATGGGCATTAATTATCTTTTTTTTTTGTCACATAGGGCCATTTAAGAGCATAACAAAAAAGAAAAAAACAACTGCTACTTAGCCAGAGCTGTTACAATATTTCTAGGCCTAGGCCTCACTAGGCCATCAATATCATCCATCAAAACTTGATTAACAAAAGGAGGGTTTGTGTCCAGTCTGCAAACTCCTAATTCATTGTCCAAACTATGCTTAGGTGAGATCTCTCCCACCATATTTCTTTCTCGATGAATATGCTTGATGGAACAGAATTCAAAATGATTCATCACGGATTTGCAGTTTAATATGAGTCCTTAAAGGGTGTAAATCAATATCATTACTTTGAATAAGATTTATGAGAGTAGCAGAATCAGATTCCACATCCATATGCTTAATTTGCATATTAACCACAATTCGAAGACCAATCACAATGCCCCAAGCTTCAGCCTGCAAGATTTCCCCATAACCAATATTCTGCATAAAACCCTTGCACCGAACACCCTCATTATTTCTAATAACTCCACCAGCACCTATCTGACCCTTTTCATTCCTAGACCCATCCACATTAAGTTTAAAGTGGTCTATGTTAGGTTTCTTCTAACCAATCATTTACACCCTAGTAGTAGAGTCTCCATATTGCTTCATATTAACATTGTTCCATTCCAGCAAATATTGAAGAATAATGGTGGAAGTATTATGAGGACCTTTAAAATCACTATAAAAAATAAACTTGTTTCTCCATTTCCAAATAAACCAGCATATAAGCACAAACGATTGAGACCAATTAAAGCCAAAATGCTTATAGTTGCTTTGGTAAAGATTAACAGCAATCCACCCTTCCCAATAAAGGTTGAAAGTTCTTTGCATAGTAACAGGAACACCAACATCTTTCCAAACTTTCTTAGCTTTTTTGCAATCCCTGAAAAGACGAAGCATAGATTCATGCAGATGAAAAGATGAAGCATAGATTCATGCAGATCAGTACAATGACTACAATTGGGTTTATCTATCATCTGTCTTCTCAATCTATTTACATTAGTATTCAATCTACTTTGAACAAATTAATTATCATTTTTAATAGTCTCTCTGTTATGAAAAATATTTAGACTTTTAGATAAAGTAATCAAATTTTTTTTTTTATAAATTTAATCTGAATATCTGTTATTCTCTTGGCCTGAATTTTTTGTTTTGGACATACTTTTTTAGCCTCTATTATCACTTGGTTTTTCCACCTCACTCACAATTTGACTTGTTGGTGTATCCCTTAACCAACGTCATCTCCCACGAGGACCAATGGTTAGAAAACTTTAAACGACCTTTTTCTAGCGCTACGGATGGTTCATGACCATTGTCCTAACGACAAATCACGAGTCCGAATCTAGACGGAATATCCCTCCCCTTCAACCCCAAGTCATGACGCCGTCAAAGCGTCTCCTTGTTTTCCAAACCACTCTACGTCGTCGTTTCATTCCCCACCCCTTCGTAGACTCCAAAAGCGACGCCGTTTGAAGCTATCCCCTCGGACACGTATCCATATCCTCGGCAACATCATTTCCTCGCCCATAAATACCCCCGCCTTCTAACTTCTCTACTCTCACTCTAACTCTCTCTCTCTCTCTCTATCTCAAACCAACTTTACTATCTTCAGATCGTTTCGTTTTCTTCATCGGAATCCATGGCGAAAGAACCCGCTCGCGTCCTCGTTACCGGAGCCGCAGGTACTGTAACGCTTTACTGTTCACTTCAATTTTCAACTATCCATTTGAACTTCTTAGATCTACGATTTTCTTCTGAAACGATGTTGTTTGTGCTCTTTGGCTTGTGATTTTTCATGTGTTTGATGCGCGTTTTAGATCTGCTGCTTGATTTTGTATGATACTGTTTGAGAGTGAGAGGATCGCCGCAGTAGTAACTAGATCGATGCTTTTAGAATCGTGTAGTATGAATTTCAGTGAAGTGGATCTGGATTTTGATGAATTTGAATTTTGTTTTGGATTTGCAGGTCAAATCGGATATGCTCTTGTACCTATGATCGCAAGGGGAGTGATGCTCGGGGCTGACCAGCCCGTGATCCTTCACCTTCTTGATATCCCATTTGCTGCTGAGGCATTGAATGGTGTCAAGATGGAGTTGATCGATGCCGCTTTCCCTCTTCTCAAAGGTAAACATGACATACTAGGTTGATGTATTCATAAAGTATGTATGTATAGTATATAGATACCGCTACCGTCGACTGATTTGATACTTGGATTGTTGCAGGTGTCGTTGCTACAACTGATGTTGTGGAGGCCTGCACCGGAGTCAACATTGCAGTCATGGTTGGTGGCTTCCCAAGGAAAGAGGGCATGGAAAGGAAAGATGTCATGTCAAAGAACGTTTCTATCTACAAGTCCCAAGCTTCTGCACTAGAGAAGTATGCAGCTGCTAACTGCAAGGTAATTGTCTTTCTCCCCAACGAGATTATTCCAGATGTGTTATTGAATATGCTGTTGTTGTTGTTTAGGTATATTGTTATGGATTATGAATTTGTGCACCATTTAAAATCACAGCTCCGGTCATGTCGAATTGTAACTGATTCCCCAATTATATGTATGAAAGCTAATTGTTGGAACCATGGCATGCATCTTGCTGTTTTCAATGAAATCTTGTAGATTTTAATGCGCGCACACACATATAATAAGGAATCCTGTAGATGCTTTGCAGATGCATCATTTTGAGTTTGGCCTGATCTGCTGTAGGGTGTGATTGACCACCCCTCTGCTGGACAAATAGATTTGTTGGGTTGTTATTGCCCTATACAAACAAAATTAGGTACAGGTCTAATCAATTGCTTAAGAGTATTTAGGTTCCTGTATAACATGTGTCCTCTGCGGAAGGGTTGTGAGTGAGCCCCCTCTGCAGAACAAATAGATTTATTGGGTTGTTATTGCCCTACACAACAAAAGCATCCTTAGAGTTGGGTCTAATGAATGGCGTAACATGTATATTTACAAATTGCCATTATTGTAGGTTGCTTGTATCACATGAGGACCATTTTTGTAGTTTACAAATTCAAGTTGAAATTGGTATACTTACAAATTGCCATTTTGTTTCCTTTCTTTTGCAGGTTTTGGTTGTTGCTAATCCTGCAAACACCAACGCTTTGATCTTGAAGGAATTTGCACCATCAATTCCTGAGAAAAACATATCTTGCCTGACGAGACTGGACCATAACAGGGCATTGGGCCAGGTTTCAGAGAGATTGAACGTTCAAGTTTCTGATGTGAAAAATGTCATTATCTGGGGAAACCACTCATCATCTCAGTATCCTGATGTCAACCATGCAACTGTCAAGACACCATCTGGAGAGAAGCCCGTCCGTGAGCTTGTTGCTGATGATGCTTGGTATGAGAATGAAAAACTTTTCTCTTCTAGCTTGTCCTTTTATTGTGTTACTTACCTTGCTCAAAACCTTCTGTGGTAGGTTGAATGGAGAATTCATTGCCACTGTTCAACAACGGGGTGCTGCAATTATCAAGGCCCGAAAGCTGTCCAGTGCATTGTCAGCTGCTAGTTCTGCTTGTGATCACATCAGGGATTGGGTACTTGGAACCCCAGAGGTTTGTATTACTCTCTCATGTCTTCTACCTCATGTTATCATGTTTTGCAGATATATTCTAATCATGTTAAATATGCTTATGATTTATTTGACCTTACATTCAGGGAACTTGGGTTTCCATGGGTGTTTACTCTGATGGCTCGTACAATGTACCAGCTGGTCTCATTTACTCATTCCCAGTCACTTGCTGTAATGGAGATTGGAAGATTGTTCAGGGTAAGAGCATGCTCCTCCATCCCTTCACAGTTAAACCACATGTGAAATGTTTAGGGTTTTAATATCATTATGATTTACAATTGTGCAGGACTCCCTATTGATGAGTTCTCCAGGAAGAAGTTGGATGCGACTGCCGATGAGCTTTCTGAGGAGAAGGCCTTGGCATACACTTGCATCAATTAATCACCCTTGTGTATTTCTCAGTGTGGTTGTAACTTGGCATACACTTGCATCGGTGTCTGTCAAATGGAGGTAGGCTGAAGTTTTGAAATAATGCCATTGTTAAGGTAGAGAGAACTGTAATGATGGAGAGGTTGCTTCTCTGGATTTAACTGTTGTTTTACCCATTATATATGCGGATATTTGACCTTTTTTCCGATTGTAATCGCATATTTGAATGTCAGTGGGACTTGAAAATTATCCATATCTTCGTTGCTAGTTGATTATAATTTGTTATTGCCTCTGGTTATGTTGATGATTACCAAGATCCAAGCATGTCTGTACAATTTGTATGCGACTCAAATGATCTCATGCTGTAATTTTGCTGAGGCAGTGTCTGCAGTTTAGCTTACAAGTAAAATGGTTTTCTCTAAATAATATATGTGGGGATTTTGCACTAGTTTGAGCCATCGGGCAATCCCCATAAGGAACAAGATCTATAGGAGCGTAGAGCCTAAAACAAAAACTCTATTCACCAATCCATGGAAAATACAAAAGTGCCTGTCTATATCAAAATGAATGGAAACTTGCATTACGTGAGATGGCTTGATACGCCCTGTATTTAGTTCGCCTCTTTGCTGTATTTAGGTCATTTATTTTAAGTTTTACTTTTCTTTAACGACTATGGGGCTCGAAGAGTTGATTTTTTCATTTTTTTTAGGGTAATCATTTTGGGAAATCTTCTTCTTCAGAGTCGTAGAGGTTTAGAGAACGTTAAACCAAGTCCATAAAACACATAGTATGCCCAAAACTGAGTTCGTGCGTGATAGTTATGGTCCAAGAACTAAACTTATTGTTTCTGAAAAGGGGTATAAATAGGGACTTACCGAATATGTAAGTCATTTTTCAACTCGGCCCAAATTAGAAACCCTACCCTCTCTTTAGTGCGACTCGACCGGCGACTTAACCCAAATTGCATGCCACTTGAGTTCTCCGCCGTCCAGCCATCCTAGCTTGTCGCACCGATCTCATTCGAACCAAATTGGAAAGATTGACCAGTTTAACTCTATCTGTGACGAATATACGATATTGGAAGTAGTCTTAGTTTTATATTCGCATATACGATATTATCGATCTTTTACATATTTGGTTGCAACTATAAAAGCAAGTTCATGAATATTCTAACTTTTTGGAACAAAAAAAAAATCTTCGAGTCTTCGACACAGTCAACCTCACCTCCATTGGACAAACGGTTCAAATAACTCCTCCTTTCTCGATCCCAGTCACGTGCAGGCTCTTTAATCAAAAAAAAATTCAGCATACCATGACACCACAAAAGTAATAATAGACGGAATAGCACCAAGAATAATTTATATAGGGTTCTTGACCCAAAGCGCCAAAATTAGATAAAATTATTTCACTTACCCCAGTAACAGATTTTTATTTCCCACTACCCCATTTAACTTAAAAAGACAATTGTACCCTCAACCAAATTAATAAATTACACCATATGCCATCGAGCTCTCTCTCTCTCCCTCCCTCCCTCCCTCCCTGTTGCAACGACGCCACCATGTCAATCATCGAAGACGGCTTCAGATCAGTCAAGGCCTGCCGCGTCCCCCTCCTCTCCAACCCGGTCTTCAAGTCTCCCCAAGATCGCATCTAGAACGACGAGGTTTTCGACCACGACGCCAATCCCTACGTCCTAGTCACCGAGTCTGGAGCTCTGACCTCCAAGCTTTTGCACGAGTATGGTTTCTATACCACTGTATACATCTGCAGGATGAAAATTTGAAGAACTGGTTGAAGAGAGAACAAAAGTGTTTGCTCCGATTTGGTGCCGAGAGCATTTTCTTGGTGGCCAAATCAATTTTTTTTTTTAGTAAACAGTGGCCAGAAGGCCAAGAATGAAAGAAAAAAAGAAAAAAAATAGTTTTATACAATTTGCACAGCTTTGAAAAGAATTCCGTCATCTAATTTGGTTTTGTTTTCTTTATGCAATATTTTTTTTTTTGGAGGCAATAGATGTTTTGAATTGACGTAATGTCCTCGTTTTTTTTCTTAATTAAAGTTTTATTTGTCTAATTTTACGGAGATTAATTCTCATTCCGGCGACAGAAAGTTCTATTGGAGGGGTAATAGACGTCTACTGGGGGTCTATTACCCCTCTATTGGCGAGCAATAGACTATGCCTCTGTATTGGGGGGCAATAGACCTTTCCGGCGACCTATAAGATCTCCGACAACCTCTTTCGTGACATTCGGCAAGGTTTTCAGAATAGTCCGGTGGGCGGCACCGGTGACCGGAATCAGGCGAAAATTGGCCGGAATCCTGCGGCCGGTGACGAGGTTCCGGCAAAGTCTCCTATGGTTTTTTTCTCTCTCTAAGTAACAATGGGTGAAGGTAAAAAAGTCCAAAAAAAAAAACACTTTATGGGGTATTAGAGAAGACTTCTTTAAAGTGTTTTGGGTAAGAGATAATTAAAAAAACTTAATGGGGGTGGGAAAAAAATCCCTAGAAATGGGGTAAATGGACAAAATCCCTTTTCATTTTCTTCCTACTCTCTTCTTCTTCTATAACATGTTTTCTTTTTAAGCGCATAAAAAGGTTAGTCCAATTGTCACTAGACATACTTGTTGTGTTTCATATCATTAATTAGACTCAATGTGGTGTATTAAATCAAAGTACAATGACTTGAGCTACTTCTTGGTAGAGAGCATATACCTTTTTTTTTTTTTTTGAAGGAGTTTGGAGCTTAGCCTAGTTGCGAGGCGAGCCTCAGCTCCACATTCAGACATATTATTAATAATAGATGAAGCACGATGCAACCGGGAGGACATGAAACCAGAGCGTTTGACGAAGGTAAAACTTGATCCTTGTTGCAATTAGTATGAGTTTGAATCACATAATCAATGACGTGGCAAGATCAGAGCCGTCGAATGTACAAATTACGCGTTACGCACAAAACCCAACTGCTCAACAAACTTGCTCTCCATTCCCGCCCTTTAAATCCCTCACATTCCTCTGCCATTCAAATTTCAAATACTCAAATCTCTCTCTCTCTACCCTCTCCATTTCTCTCTCTAAGATTTCCACTCTCACGGAACCACCAAACGTCGCCGTTTCGTCAACCTAAACCACAGAGAGCGAAGATGAAGTAAGTCACAGATCTGCAAACTCCTCTCTCTATTTGCTTCAATTCCGATCGTATAGGCGGTATAGCCTTGTTTCACTTTGGAATAACCTAACCTTTCTCTGCCTTGGTCCTCAGAGCCGAAGATCAAAGCCAGATGCAACTCATCGAACGCGAAGACATCGACGACGAAGACGACCTCTTCGAAGTGATCGATAAGTGTAAGCTTCACAACCATTCAATTTCGCTTTACATACTTCAATTTTCGATTTCGATCATTTCGCACTGGTATTTGAATTTCTCGATGATCACAAAACTGCTTCGGTTTTTCTCGGTTTCCGAGCTGAACTGGATTTTCAGTCAATCTTCAAATTTCCGATGGATTTGCTTAGTTTTTTCTGGTTTCGTAAATTGAGTGTGTTTTGCTCACGATTTTAAAATTAGACTGAAAACTATAAGCCAAATTTGCTTTGGAAGTGACTAAATCGGAGTTGTAATGGAGTGATGAGTTTTTGTGTGCAGTGATTGCTCAGGGAATCAATGCCGGAGATGTTAAGAAGCTTCAGGACGCAGGGATCTACACCTGCAATGGTTTGATGATGCACACCAAGAAGGTATAGCTAATTTCACCTCTAATTTTTCGAAACTGTAAATGACAAAATGTTCAAGTTGGATTTCCTTACTGTGATTGTTGTTTGGTAGAACTTGACCGGAATTAAAGGCTTATCTGAGGCCAAAGTTGATAAGATTTGTGAAGCTGCTGAGAAGATAGTGGTTAGTGCTTAACCTTGCCATAATCTGAAATGTTTATCTAGATTTTCTGAAGTTTTTCGAGTGATAAGTTTCTTCTCGGTTTTCATTATTGTTTTTTCTTTTTCAGAACTTTGGATATATTACAGGGAGTGATGCTCTAACCAGAGTAAGTTTAAAGTTGTTTGTGGTTTTAAGCTGGCTTAAGTAAATGCAGTCTTGAAAATTAGTTAGTGTGGGGATGAATGTGAACCTCAGAATTTGAATTTTGTTTTGGTGTATAGAGGAAGTCTGTGATTCGCATTACAACTGGGAGCCAAGCACTTGATGAACTGTTAGGCGGTAATCTTGTGCTATTAGTTATTCAATCTAACGTTTATTATGGTAGATAGTTTGTTATCATTTGATTCTGTTGTTAATAAATTGCAGGTGGGGTTGAAACTCTAGCAATCACAGAAGCCTTTGGGGAATTTAGGTGAGCATTGTTTCTTTGAGTATCACTGGTGTCCATAATCTGAAATGTTTCTTTGAGTATCACTGTTGTCCATTGCTTGTATTAAACCTAAGCACTGATTTCAGGTCTGGGAAAACACAGCTTGCACACACACTCTGCGTAACTACACAGGTTTGTCTCTCTCCTTAAGTTGTGACTGTCTTAGCATACTAAAAATCATGCCATCATTGTGCAAAATTCTGTTGTGGTCTTTCTCTAAAAGTCTGGCATTTGAGTAGTGAAATGTTAAGTTTACATTGACTGTGATTTCCAGCCATCTTGCATATCATTAGTTTGATTAACAGAGAAATTATACACCATTAAGAAGCATGTTGCCGAAAAAGTGATAATTGTGGGTTTTGGACTGCTGCAATGCCATGCCAAGTAAAGTTGAATGCCAATACTGCTTTTACAACTGTGCATCCCATATCTGGTCTTTCTCGCATAATAAACTAGTAGCTAGCCTAAGATTTCCATACCGAAACATGCAGTTTGATTCAAATACCACGTTCTATACATCAAGCCTTGCTGACTGAGCTTGTTTGCTACTTTTCAGCTTCCCACTAACATGCATGGAGGGAATGGAAAGGTTGCTTACATTGATACTGAGGGAACTTTGTATCCTTTTTCTTTGTCCATCCCAACTAATGTTTCATGTAGCTTTTTATCAACAAAGGATGACCAACAATTATCTTCATCAATACCACCAATATAAGAATGTTTTCTTCTTAACTAAGTGCACTTGCAGCCGGCCTGAACGAATAATACCTATAGCTGAAAGATTCGGCTTGGACCCAGGAGCTGTCCTCGATAATGTAATCCTCAATCTAACATACACTTTTAGTTGAACAAATGATAGTTTGATACATGACTGTGAACTAACCTTGACATTTTCTGTGACTGCATAAAGATTGTTTATGCCCGTGCTTTTACATATGAGCATCAGTATAATCTGCTTCTTGGTCTAGCTGCAAAAATGGCTGAAGAGCCATTCAGACTTCTGGTAAAGACTTCAGTACTTTACTTGCCAGAACTCTGTTATGGTACAAGTATCAGATTGACTTCTATGTGTTCATGTTTTTCAGATTGTGGATTCAGTGATTGCTCTATTTCGTGTTGATTTTACTGGGAGAGGAGAGCTTGCAGATCGCCAGGTCAGTTTCACAGATTCCCTGCAATACATAGGCTCATATTACTATCATTTAGATCTTTCAGACCAAATAAAATATACACTCATTTAAATCTTATGTCCTTCCTCTTTATTTTTCTTCTTCAGCAAAAACTTGCACAGATGCTTTCCCGATTAATAAAGATTGCTGAGGAATTCAATGTCGCTGTCTATATGACCAACCAAGGTAATTGGTCATGGACCAAATTCAAAGACCCTTTTGAGCTCAATCATGGATCATTTTTGAAAGTGTAGTTATTGAGTGGATCTTATAGTAATTTGATGCATGTAAGTTAGAGGCTCACAGTGAATCCGATTACCATGCAGTGATAGCTGACCCCGGTGGTGGAGTGTTCATATCTGATCCAAAGAAACCAGCAGGAGGTCATGTGCTTGCCCATGCAGCAACCATAAGGCTCATGTTTAGAAAAGGCAAAGGGGAACAGCGTGTCTGCAAGGTGTTTGATGCCCCAAACCTGCCTGAGGCTGAAGCAATATCCTTCTCATTTGCTTTATACTTTATGACTTTTATCATTACTTGCACCATCCTATAACTGAGACTGCATGTATCATGACTAGGGTAGGCCTATATGTGTTGTTATTCTTGACAGAAACGAACGTTTTCCAGATAACTGCAGGAGGCATTGCAGATGCAAAGGACTGAAGTGCAACACCTTTCTGTGACACAAGAAGCAACAAAATACTCATAGTTGGTAAAAAGTGGCACTGATATGCAGAGAGGAGAGGCATGGTATAGAGTGGTAACGATAAGCGTAAACATAATGCACTAGCAACTTATGCTAGAAAATGAATGACTTCAGTATTGAATGTTTGAGCAAGGTTGCTTTACCTGAGTGCTTATCTAGTGTGCAAAAGCATCTAGCACACTTAAATTGCTTTTCTTATACGATACTTGTTTTACATGTACTACTCTATCTAAGAAAACTTTATTATCTGATTTAGAAAGAACAAAAACTTTAGGCATAAGTATCAGGGCACCACAGTATTATTCCTTAATTGGCCAGTTATAAAGGTCTTCTCTGTTCTTGTGTCTGTAGGTATGAGTAACCTCAAGTTAAGGACTTGCCATCAAAATCTTATTACTCTTGTCAAAGTGTCTTTGCAAATCAATTTCTTTTTTCCATAAATTATTGCCTACAGAACGTACCTAGCCCATTCTTACCTCAAACACCTAACGTCTTTCTCATTCTCTTTAGTGGGTTCAGTAAGAAGCAGCAATCAAGACTTATTTTGAGGAACAGAAAAATATAACAGGCTACTTTTTTAGTAAGGCTCCCAAGGACCATCAATGATTTTCTAAGACCAAGATTAGTTTAATATGTATGATCACATTGAACACAGACAATGCAGAGGTGAATGCTCCAGAAAATCAATTACCGGTCTTCTGGTTGAACTCAAGCCCATTCTCTACACCTCCTTACGTAAGGGGTTCTCTAAAAACTCGGCAAAAAAAAAAAAAAAAAAATCAATTACATATACCACTCAGTAAATTCCCATCCTTAGCATAACTCTCACATACTTTAACATATACAACGAAACCGTCATAAGAATGAACTAATAACATTCTCGAAAAGTATCAAGTGTGAACTCACTGTGTAGTGAGCTGAAGCTCCATTGTTGCTGAAACTTGATACTTCCGAGTCCATTATCTTTACGTACCTTCGATATATGGTGTAGTATGTTGGCGGATATCCTACTAACAGTACTGATGCATTTTGAGAATGAAAATGTTGTCTAACTGTATTCTCTATCTCTACAGCAAATGCTGTAGCTACCTAAGTAATTTTATAGATAGATTCCTTGAACTTTTTTGAAGAAATTTGCACAGCTCTCACTTGATCGTTGCCTCTTAATCAAGTTTCTGAGAGATCACTTGATATTTTGATAATCATGCCTACTAGTGCATTCTTTGCAGTTGGATCATTGCTTTTCCATGCGGCTCCCGTAAAACCAATCCTCTCAAGTTTGAGCTTGCCATATATACTAGTATGCAGTTATAGTAACCTCAATCTGCGATTGTTATGTGAAGTATGCGTTCTATTGGATTATTAACTTTTCTTGAGTGTGGCTCTGTATTCATACTCTGAAATCAAGTCTCTTCTAGTGTTGGCTACTTCTGAATTTAGATGCTTGCCTGCAAATGATCAACAATAAATTGCTTTTGTAGTACATGGTCTTAAAACTTTTTTTATTTAGTCCTTCGAATTAATTGCTGAGGTGAGGCATTCTTTGGTGAATGAAGAAGTATATACAAGCATTAAATTTGGTGTTTAATTTCAAGTCTTTATTGTCTTCTCAAGCAGTTAAAATTTTATGGGAGTTGCGATACTCACTCATAATTAGTAATTGCATAGACTAGCTTCCCCATTCTGTTATTTCCTGTCTGGTATAGAGTATAGGACAACTAGACGGTTAGTAATAGCCGACCCATATTAGTAATTTCCGTTACTTCAACGAATGTCCTTTTAGAGGCTTATTCTATTGGTAAATCTCATTGTTGTGCAGTGATAGCTGACCCCAGCGGCGGAGTGTTCATATCTGATCCAAAGAAGCCAACCGGAGTGACCTTAAGTTTCTTGCTAAGTCTTTGACGACTTACTGTAATCCGATTTTCTCGTTGTGAATCGATAGCTATAGACTGTAACCAGTCATCCTCCGATCCCCAAGTCACAGCTTCGCTGTTCTTCTTCAAGAAGCAGCTATCAAGACTAGGTGCTACATAGTATGAGGACAAAAAAAAGTTGAGATATGAATTAAAAAGTATGACTCCAAGGTCCACTAAAAATAAAGATTTGAGCTTACTTTTTGTTTCTCTAGCAAGACTTAGAATTATATAATATGAATGGTCACATAAAATGAAGACATTTGATGAGCATGTGATTGACGTACAGAGACTGACACTGAGGAGTAAGGACCAAAATCTTTTGGCCACATTTTGGTTCAGTGGTGTATAGCTGTGTTCAAACTGATATATGGAGTGTGGAATTTTTGATGACCCGAAACTCATGTACATATTAGCGTTGACATGATTCTTAGACTAGTGGCGATCAGTTTATATCATGAGCTTTATATGGATTTTTGCATCGACATCGTGTTTAATTTAAGCCTTCATTTGTTTTTTGGTTATGATCGTTATATAATTGTGGTCTGATCCAAATATGGTGATTGGTGAAATTTCGATAGCATTTCACCCAACTCTAGTAGTGGATGCCATGGTTATGATTGGTTAAGCTAGGAGCCTAGCTATGTTCCTCAGCCCTCAATGCCATAGTGGATTGTTAGAAGAGAAAAATAGAGCTTACTCATTCCTATATGACTTTTATAGATGCGATTCAAGAATCTTTTATCAATGACAAATCAACATCCTTTGCTTCGCCTGATTTCTCAAACATTTGCTTCCACTAAGGAAATTAGCAAACCAACAAAGATACTAGACAATTTAGTGGGTGTATTGCATATTAAGCGAGAGCTATTACCTACACTGACAAACTCAAATCTAGTTACAACTGCTGTTGTTAAACCCACATTGTCTAGACAAAGGAGCAAGTCATCACTCTTTTTTCATAAAAGGTCACCTCTCGTCTATCTTACTAAAAAGCCAAGTCTTTGCAAAATGCAATTTCTTAAATGAAAAAACCACGCATAAATGGTCCAAACTACATAAATCTTTGTGTGCATTAGGTTGAAAATTCACACCTTTCTGCATTTTTTTTTTTTTTTTTGGATGAACAAGATTTTGTCATCCAACAAGTACTATTCAAATTTAATCCTCCAGCACAAAAGCAGTTCATCTTTCATAACTAGAGCATGATCAAACAAATTGTTGCAAAACCAATTGGTGCACGTAAAATTACAGATACTAAAATTACATAAGATTTGATGCATTTGGTAGAAAACATAAAACTCAATTACATCATTTTCTTTGTCTTTATCGTCATCGTTACATAATCTAGATGACCGTACTAATCTAGAGAACAATAAACTTGATTGCTTGATGGAAAGCTTAGAAAATGCAGGATCGGAGGAGAATTATCACCAGAATCACTCAAATCTAACTAGCTCCATACTTATACAAAACTTTTCTCAAGTATTTATGTCTCTCCCTTTATTCTTTTCAGTCTTTTGTAGACTATATGTCCTCGATCTGTAGCTTCTTCGTCAGTGCATCAAACTCAAGCTTTTGGACAAGGTGACAACTTTTTGTCCTACATCGGAAATTTCCATGCCAACTAATGTTAATGTACGGTCAATTCGAGATACCATGTTTAAACTACTCCTCTAACCGCCAAATAAAATAACTAAGAAAGAAAGAATTCAAAACTCTGGTAGTTCTGGTGTGTCCCCATAGCCAGCTTTGATGAAAAGGTCGTACCAAAAGTCCATGCCATCATCAATGTTTGAAGGGAGTAGAAGTTGGGGTTGTGCTTGATCATTTGTGCCCTCCAAAAACTCTAATGGGTTGTCGCCGCAATTGTCAGCTGAAAGTGCCTCTGACCAGAAACTGTCATCGATTTCGAGGACGGTTGCATCGAACTCGATCTTTTCATCTTTGATCATGTTCTGACCGGTTGCGGCCGAGGTTTCAGTGACTGATGAAAAATCATCACTAGAACTTGGTTGTGGTGACATTGATGCATGACTTGTTGGACTCTCAAAATTCACATCTTCTGGCTCCGCATATTGGCTTGTGAGATTCGAAGTGCTACATGTTGGTGATGTGGTGTTATTATGTTTGAGTAGTCTCTTCTTCAAGTGGGTATGCCATACATTTTTTATTTCATTATCAGTTCTTCCTGGTAATCTTGCAGCAATTGCTGACCATCTGAAAATAAAAGAAATATATGTGATTAAATTATGTGCATGAGTTTGGCACTTTGTTATGCAAGTACAAAAGTATATGCTTATATATGTATATACCATATATATTTGAATATGACTAGAGCAGCTTGTGACTAGTATGACACAAAAACTAGGACAGATATTAGTTATTTACTGCATGACTTCATCTGTATTCCATAATTTTTATCGCTGTTGCTTCAAATTTACAGAATCTTTTAGTTCTTCAATTGCTATTCTTTATTACATAGAACCAGTCGCCTTTGTTTGTATGCTCGAAAATGGATCTAATTCATCTTCTTTGCAATAAAATTTGGGGTCAAGCTAGCTACTGATCCTTTACTTCAAAGCAATGTTTGTCTCTAGCCTTAACTTTGATTCATAATTTATATACTTGTTCATGTTGAAATTTCATTTTCGCAAAAGGGTATAGCATGTTTTTCAGAAGTTCAGAAAAGTTTCATGCAAAACTAAATGTTAAGCATTGTATGCATACCTGTTACCAAGCATTTCATGCAGATTGATGATGGCATCTTCTTCTTCTCTAGTGAAGTTTCCTCTCTTGATATCCGGCCGCAGATAGTTTATCCACCGGAGTCTGCAGCTCTTCCCACATCTCAACAAGCCTAAAAGAAAGAACAATAAGCGAAAAAGTACGAGTCGAAAGCTTAAACAACTCATCGATAACTTTGTTTGGAGCTGGCTAGCTAGAGAAACCCAGATAGCGAGGAAATTGTAATTACCAGCATGCTTGGGCAGAGCTCGCCAATTTCCATGACCGTAATTTTGGATGTAGGAGATGAGAATCTGGTCTTCTTCAGTAGTCCATGGCCCCTTCTTCAACCCCATTTTCTCGCAGCAAGGAGCTCTCACCATGTTTTCTGGTTTGAGTGAAAGAAGGAATGAAGAACTATTTTACTCTATTCCAAACGATGAGATAGTGCTTCGTTTGAGTTTCAGCTCAATATTTTTTGAGGGCTTGGCTGGCTATTTATCCTGCCTCTCTTCTTTTTTTTTTTGGTCGAAGATCCTTGCACTATTCAAAAGTTGTTTGAATGCAGACCAAAGACAAATGAGAAAGAATCTCGCTCTAGTCAAAAGCAAAAGCAATTTCCAGGAAGGAGCTCTCAAGCTTTAGGATCCCTATTAATTACTTGAAATATCTAAACTAATTAAGCAACTCATATTTTATATATCGAGTTGCAGCCTTGAAGGTTTGTCATATAGTGACTAGTAAAAGGTACGCCAACTAAGGACGTGCAACAGACACAAAATCTGGTCCATGATCTCATATGAGAATGAATAATGTTAAGAAATTACAAGGTGGCTATGTAAGCCTGTGACGTTGGACAGTTGAAGCAGCCAAAATGTATAGTAGAGACTGTAGAGCCTTTGACAATAACCTTTAATTTTGCTTCATTAATTTGATCTGTAGTACACAAGTACTCCTGAAATGTTACTGAAAATGGTTAATACATATTAGTATATGATGGAATACTTGCTCTGCATAATCCATATACAGTTTTAGCTGTCAAATGCGTCAAAGAAAAGCTTATTTGCCAGACACTACTCAGACCTTATGCAGCTGTGTTATTAGCTAGGTACCAGTGTGTTCCCTCCGATTAGGCCGGCTAAGAGTTATGTACCTGTTTGTGCAGTTTTTGTCTACCTTGGTTTTGCCCTTTTGGAGTCGTTACTTCCATTATCCGGTAGATGTTTTCAATGTTCACCAATTAGCTACTAACATATGAATTATATATTTTCATTTAATGTTGGATGATCTCTCAAGTTAAAATCGTATCTCGCTCGAGATTAAATTAGAAACAGAGTTAAAGTCATCAAAAAAAAAAAAAACACTGCAAGAAAATCGATCAAGAGACTCCTAGAACATACCGATTATATTTAGCATGACAATTTATATGAGTAAACTAAATATCTAAAGAAATCTCCTTTTGTGTCCTCGATAGCATGCCTCTTTATGGCAAGTTAAAGAATTTAGGATTTTCTTAAATCAAAAGGACAATGCTATGTGACCAAAAGAAAGAGTCTACTATGTATTTCCATGGAGGCATGGACTATCTCCATTCTCAATGCAATGATGAACTGGTGTGAACTGCGTGTATCAATTTTGAACTTCTGTTTCTCAATAAAAAAAATATAAAAAAATAACTTCTGATATGAGTATGAGGGAGACTCTTTATAATAGGGATTTTAATGTTTAGTTCTATATTTGACAAATTGGTTCATTTCAAACATTTAGAACCACAAGTTGCATTTATTTAAATGGGTCAATTCTCACTAATCATAAGTTCATAACCAAGTCAACAAATTCACAATACAAATCAATTTGCTTGTTGGGTTTTATCTGTTATTCCAATTTGCAATCATTAATTTACTCATCAACACATATAATAGTATAATGCTAACTATGCGCTTATAAATCTAATTTTACAATAACAAAATTGAACCAAAAAAAAAAAAGTGGATCATACACCATTGTCCTTTCTGTCATCGATGTGAACGAAAGTAGTGTAGGCTTATTTTAACAACGCTCTGCCATGACATTCGATCATTATTGAGTAATTTATTAGAGCAACTCCAACAGCTTTTTTATAATTTCTATATTATAGGAAAACAAAAGTCAAAGCTTTAGCTTTTTTTTCTTCTCCAACTCCAACAGATTCCCTATTTTACCGCAATCTCTAAAATATCCACAATTCTTAGAGATTGCTGTAAATTTAGGGAATTTGGTTTTCTCTTTCCTCACTATCCCTAAAATAAGGATAGTTATAGGGAATCTGTTGGAGCAAAAGAGGCTCAATTTTTTCTAAACTAGAGAAAAATTAAAATATGGAGAAACTGTTGGAATTGCTTTTAGCGGCTGTTAAATACATGCATGAGCATCGCATTTATCAAATAATAGAAAAGTTGACCAAATAGAAGGATTGTAAAACCTATGATGTGATCCAGTTTGCAAAACCTTCGGTAAACAAATTCAATTGGGTCGTCTTTTAACATGTTTTTATAAGCTTGGTCAAAAATGAAATTAATCAAGTATCTTTTTGTTCATGATGAAAAATGAAAATAGTTGAATTGTAATGTGGGATAGGGTAGGGGAGGGTGCATGGAAGAGTCAATAATATTGACTGGTTTTGTTTATGTTCTTCGAAGGGTCAAAGAAACACGCATGTGCGGATGAGGTATTGGCCAGTCAGAAACAAGATAGTGACAAGTGATTGTTCAATCATGCGTTTGAGATATAGCTACCTGTAAGGCTGTAATCAATCATAGGGGGGAGGAGCGGCCTCAAGTCAATACCCGACGACTAGGATTAGTATTTAGTAGTGCCACTAGAGCTGCTCCACTACCTACTAATCTCCTTGATTAGTATTCCCTTAGCAGAAGAGTTTTTTTTATTGGAACTTCCATATTCGCTCATTTGACCTCTCATGCTCTTTACACTTCCTATTTGCTTTTTAAAAAGTAAAATTTGCTATCCAAACATCTTTCAAGTACCTAACTTAACTTTACTTATAAATGAAATGTTCCAAGCATTAAAAATGAGTTTTAATGCTCCCATAATTGTTTGTTTGCCAAAAAAAAGAAAAATTGAAATAATTATTGAAAAAAGTCATAGCTTGATAACTAATTAGAAAATATTAATTACCATAATTGTTTTCGAACCTAATTTTTCATGTTTTATGGTTACAAAAATTATATTTGCTCATTTAATTATTTTTATATAACTTTATCTTATATGCCGCTTCACAAGCATATTTGGTTTAGTTTACACTCAGTTTCATGATCTTGTAATACTAATGAGAAGAACATTTATCTAATATTTTTTCTATTGCATCATATTTTTGTTCTTGTATAATTCACCAAGTAATTTTGAATGCATTATCTTTTGAATCTTTTTTCTCTTCGAAAGCTTTCATGAACAAATAAAATCATAAATGAGATTTGAAAATGGATTGGAATAATAGAAGTAATATAAATTGTGTTTATATTATTATAAAGCTTTGGAGAGAGAACAAAAAAATATTTTTTTTCTTAATATTTTGTTGTCTGTAACAGTCTTTTCATATAAGGACATATGTTATTTAATAATTAAAAAATGGAGAAGGTCTAGTAAGCAGATTAGAAGGTCCCAATAGAAACTCTCTTAGCAAAATAGCCAAAATTTTCTTCATGAAATACGTGCTTTATTTGAATGACTGAGAGTAAGCAGAGATATTTGTTTGATATCTTAAATCACCTGCACCAATCACAATTTGGAGTTACTTTCTATTGCAATTCGGTTAAACCCACCCATATCAACCCTGCATGAAATTTAAAATTTTCTTCATGAAATACGTACTTTATTTGAATGACTGAGAGTAAGCAGAGAGAGTCAGAGAGATATATTTGATATCTTAAATCACCTGCATCAACACAATATTTCTATTGCAATTCGGTTAAACCCACCCATATCAACCCTACATGAAGAGCCATACATAGTGAAAGAAAAACTAGAACTTATCCCAGCAAGGGCAGCGATTTGATGGCATCATTGATATTACATACATCATTGTGACAAAATTAAGTATCACTTACATGAGTTGAAAGTTAGACGCTTAAGAGCATCTTTAGCAGACTCTCTACTTTGGCTCTTTAGCTATTTTAGAGAACATGTTTAGCTTTTTATCTATTTTAGCAGCTGCACCAGACTCCTAAGTGGCTCTCCATTATAACTTTTAGCTATCTTGCTCCTAAATATAGAGAGCAAGATGAGGCTCTCTATAATTTAAAACATTTTTTTTTGAGTTATTTTATGTAATTTATAAATACATTTAAACTATTTAATCTTCATTTAAAAAATAATCTAAATTCAAAACTAGCTAAAATAGAGAGCACTGATGCAGATGTATTTCTAAAGTGGCTAGCCAAAATGACTTTTTAGCTATTTTGGCTAAAATTTGACTCAAAAATAGCTAGTATTACTAAAGATGCTCTAAGGGTGCAATAATTCTAAACCACTACAACATCATGAAAAATGAAAAACTATATAGTACATTCATGCATTCAAAAATTCAAATTAGCAAATATATCACATACTAGTAGATATTTCGAGTCCTCTTCAAGACTTGATACAGTATATTGAATATTGCTCCATGACTTGGAATAAGTTGGCACCGGTTATGCCTTCATATTCACCTCGATGTGAAATGTACGTCTAGCATGCATCATCCTCATTGAAATGATTACCACCTGCATAAAGTCATACAAAGATTTTGCTGAAAACTAAGGAGCTAGAGGTTAGTGTATTTTGCCTAACCTCAAAATAACTGTTTCCAAAATGTATTTTGGCTTGATACATACGAGATTAGTGTATATTTTGCCTTGATGTGAAATGTCTAGCATCATCCTATGGAATCATTGAAATGACTAAACCTACATAAAGTCAAAAAAGATATTGTAGGAAAAATACAAGGTTAGTGTATTGACTGTTTCCAAAATAAGAATTAAATGATGATACTTAATTCAACGAAAATTTTGTGCATCTAGAAAAAACTAATTCATACTTAGATGTGATTTTTTTTCTACGGATGTTATTAATTATTGGAATGATGTTATGCTTACGTACATCTACATCATGCAAACTTTTGATAGCTAGAAAGATCACGATGTGATGCTTTAGTACTAATCTTTCACAAAGTGAGAACTAGATAGATTTGTGTATGAGTTATTATTATTATTTTTTTGATATGTATAAGAGTTATTTTTTTTTTTGGAAAAAAAAGTCAATATTTAATTCATAATAAATTGATACACCTCCACACAGATTCCTTGTTAAGGAGTACATGGAGAAATGAAAATGACACGGTGAAAGCTATGGGGATCAGAAAGAAAGAATGACTGGTGCGGCTGCTCTGAAGTCTTGATTAATGAAACTGTTGAATACAATGAGAGGGGAGACATAGAGTCTAAACCCTTGATTACAATTAGTATTTAGAGAACATCCCAAAATGATATCAGAAATCTCTACAAAATACATGTATTCTAACAAGCATCAATTAGTAAAGAGTGTTCTACTGGCTACTCCATTTGCTTTGACAGAGTGGTGACATACGGAAATATAACTCGATTACAACGAAGCATAATTACCAAAATCATAGCTTTCCTATTATATTGCCGCTGGAGAATAAATCAGAAATGTTACATCAAAGTGAATCCCTAAAACATAAATAAACTATCGGTCTTTTTGGTTTATTGAATGATTAATTAATAAATATAGAACATTCTTCTCAAAAAAAAAAATTAATAAATATAGAACATAACCGGTGCTTATAAAATGATCGAAAAAGTGCATCGGAAATTACAAATGTAGGGTAACCTTCCTCCACTTCTCTTGCATGTTGACCAAATTGATTGAAAGAGTGGATCGATTAACAAGCATGCACAGTATATATCGAAGAACAAGGTACCAGGGTGGCAATGAATATGAGTACAATTATCTAGATAATTAGAGAACTTAATTAAGTTGGTTATATGAAACTATATATGAAAGTTCACGTAGACTACTAGAAACTAAAATTCATGTAGAAAGATCCAACAGGTTTGGTCAACGAGAAAGCTAGCACAAGATCAAACCCAAAGAAAGAAAAGAGATCGAAAGTTCTGAGAGTTTAATTATTGTTTTAGTGGGGATGCATCATGCATGCATGACAGATTGACAGATTTTCTGGGGAGTTGAAGTAGATCGATGCACGCTTTAAGTGTCACGATATATGAAATGGAATGGAAGCTGCTGCTGCTGCTGCATGATGATCTAATATTTGAAACAGTCTCAATCGCTTATTTCTGCCGCTGACAATTTTGGAAAACTAGTATATATTGCTCATCATCGACTCCATGAATTAATACAAGAAGACATTTCAAACTCGTACGAGTACACCTATCTTTCTCAAGCCTTAGAAGGCCGGCTTAATCACACTGTACGTGGCTAGTGATTGGGAGAACATGTAGCTAGTAGTACGTACATTCTAAACTACCGGTGGACATTTTCACACCGGAAATCGGGAATCGCCTCGAACTCCACTCTTTCAGTTCGGTGATTAGTTTGGCCTCCATGTATGTACGTTGACAATGAACTAAGAGCATACAACAGCTTTGCGAGATATAGCATGGTGTGTCATGAGATACAATACCTACGTTCGAAAAAGGGTGAAAACAAGGTGATCGATCTCAACCACAACACCGAATCGGTGTCGATTGAGCCAAAAATATGAAAAAAAAACCTGTAGAGTGACGTAATACATTTATAGATATATAGTAATTCTACGCTCGGGTATGCATTACATACTTCCTCAGAGTCAAGCAAAAAGTGTTTTGAGGAGTACTTACATCACACTTAAGCTGAACAATTCAAAAGCAAATAGAAAGATACAAAAAAAAAAGTTAAAAGAAGTTTCAAAGCTTAATTAATATGACTTTAACTTAACATATATCGCAAAAGAAAAACTTCCAGGTTATTTAAGAGGGTGCACCGTGCACCCCTATAAGACAACGACTTGGTACTAGCAATTTGATTAGTAGAAACTGAAAAGAGGCTTGGAAAAGGAAAAGTGGGGCAATTATGTTGAAAAAGCTAGCAGCAAAGCTTGGTCATGGTACATTGAATATGAGAGCAATAACATTGTTGACTTGACTGGGTGATAGTACTGTGTAAGAGCAACTCCAACAGCTTCCCCATATTTTAGTTTTTCTCTATTTTAGGGAAAAATGAGCCTCTTTTGCTCCAACAGATTCCCTATAACTTTCTCTATTTAAGGGAAAGTAAGGAGAGAGAAAACAAAATTCCCTAAATTTACAGCAATCTCTAAAATTTTAAGGAAGAATTTGGAGATTTTAGAGATCGCTGTAAACTAGGGAATCTGTTGGAGTTGAAGAAGAAAAATTGCTTAAAGCTTTGACTTTTGCTTCCCTATAATACAAAAATTATAGAGAAGCTGTTTATCCACCAAGTTACTAGATTAATTAAGGGCCATTAATTAACTGTTAATTGGTGGACTAAATATATGTGGTACGAAGTCCATGTTTGATTTTATGTGGATTTAGAAATCAACCATGTTATTATTCTTGACTAATCCATCCATATATCCAAATACAATTTTTAGTCCATTTTCCATGCATCTGTTTAATTTTGAAATGTGAAATTTATACTCTTCATGTTTCTTTTTTTAGTAACTTAACATCACATGTTTATATTTCACAGTACAAAACTTAAGCTACTAAAAAAGTAAATATGTTTTTTCAAAAAAAAAAAAAATATGAAGTGTGGATTATAAAATGGAGAGTGTGAATTTCACTCCCCAAATTTTTTAATGTTTACCCTAGTCATACTACTTTCTTAATTTGATATGTTATTGATGATGATGGCTCTTAATTTCTTCATTTACTTAGTGCCTTGGTCATTTAGTTGATGGCTCTGAATTTCTTCTTTAATATCTGTCCCTTTTGAGCAACTTTCATCGCTATTTACTCATACTTTATCCATTGTAAACATGCATTATTCAGTCAGTGGCTGATGTCTGATGGCTCCTTCGATCATCTTTTCCTAGCAACCTTAGTGATAGTTAATTATATTTGTTAGTAACTACCTTTAACCTTTTGTTCATTGTTTATTTTTCTTTCGTGACCGGAGCGCTTGACTGAAACGAGTGATCGAACTCAGTTCACTACCTCTTTAATTTCAAGCCAAGCAAGTAATTCTTCTCTATCGATCACAACTTTATAGAACGACGTACTGCATGTGTGTACTGTGTATATTCATATATAGTCTTGCTTCCGACTCATCACAGAAGTTAGGTCCAGTAGAGAAAGGTGGACACATAGAATTTAAGGCTTTAACTGTTTCTGTCTTAGGGTTTAGCTAACTTTGCATTCACTGCATGCGAGTTCAGGTTAACGTCAGCTATCTACATGCAATCAGGCATGAACGCATTCATTTTGAAAAGAAAAGCAGAATCTTAACTTCTTTCATTCATATTTATTAAACGATCACGCCTACTCTACCTCGTTAGGTTGGCGGAATGGAAAGGTTGGAAAAGGAAACTTGATCCTTTTTTGTGTTTGGCACACCCAAGGAAAGGAACAACTTTCCTGCATGAAGGAAAAATAGGAGGGAAAATAGATCCTCCCACACTCCATGAGATTCATTTTCCCTTATACTTTTTCTGTATTAATTGCACATTAATTACCTACTCTAAATATTATTTTAATAGTTGTTATTACCAATTTATTCATTAAACTTTTGAATCTTGAATTGTTTATGTTTTGATAATAAAGATATTATTGGAAAATTAATGTTACCTACTTTCCTATTCATGCACAAACCAAACATCGGAAAGGAAAGAAAAATATATTTTGCGATTACTTTCCCGGTGTTTCTAAACATTGGTAGGGAAACTAGTAGGAAATTTACTTTCCCATGCTCATGGGAAAAGACCAAGAAACCAGTTTTCTTTTTTTCCGGTAACCAAATGAGGCCTAACAACTGACAACTAAACCTGCCCAGAAGAAACAATGTTCAATTGCTGTTGGCACACCAGATCGATCTCATTCGCGAAATGAATTACCAATCCCATGATTTGTTTTGTTTTGTTTTTGTTTCATGATCGAGGGAATAAGACTACAAGGAAAAGCCTCTGCTGCAGTCAAAACCGTTATTGGCTCGGTCAAAACTGAAGGCAGAGAATTAAGCCTTGGGAGGCAGCATCAACGTACGTTCACTGCTTACAGACATGAAAATTAAGAATCGCTCGACTATAGAGAACCCATGTGCAGTAGAAATTAATGGATCGAAGAATAATCAAGGGAACAATCAATTAATGCACTAGGAAAATAATTAAAATCGAAGGTAGCTAAGTAAACTTGTCTACATAATAAATAAGTTCTACCTAATACGTATTAGGTTAAACTTGTCCGCATGGATTAAACAAGATGTTCTAGATGTGTGTCAGTGTGTCACTTGTGTCTAAGTCCTACATGATATGGTCAATATATCAACTTGTCCACAGGTTCTTTAGTTGTTAATGTTCTTACCTTTACTATAATGTATACATACATATTCTGTCAATTTTGGAGAAAAAACCTCTCATTTTTTAATCAATGCGCAACACGTGGTTTCATTTAACGAAGTCGTGACAAAATTTGGTTGTAGGGCGCTCAATGGTGTGTTTTTGAATGTCTGGAAATCTTATTGATCAATTTTGAAAGTTGGGTATCTTTTTGTTCAAATGAGAAGAGTACTGGTTCTTCTAGTAAAAAAAAAAAGCCCTTTTGTAAGGGCACTAATCAAGCTATTTGACTCGATAATTTTATAAGAGTAATATAAATTTCACTATTGATAACGTTTTAGAAGAATTTCTATGATAAAATATAAATAATTTAAAAAACAATATCAAAACAACCTGAGTAGTACAGTTTTATTCGGTTCATTCCAATTTTGAAGGGGTCTAAAAGACGAAAACAAAACAAAACCAAAACCATTCAATTTAATTCAATTCGGTTTTTAAAACTTTCATTCACTTATTTTAGTTTGGGTCCTTGACCCAAAGCCCCAAAATGAGGGAAAATTATCCTACTTACCCTAGCAAGAGATTTTTCTTCCCACCTACCCAAATTAATAGAAAATGACTATTTTGCCCTCAAACTAATTAAAGAATTACAATGACGTCATCAACATCAACCCCTCTCTCTCTTTCTCTTCCCGATCTGAAACTCTCTCTCTCCTCCCGATCTAAAACTCTCTCTCTCTCTCTCTCCACCTCCAGCCGGCGTCGATTCGGTTCAATCTCCACCTCTGGCAAGCGTCGATCCTCTCTCTCTCTCTCTCTCCACCTCCGGCCAGCGTTGATTCGGTCCAATCTCCACCTCCAGCAGGCGTCAATCCTCTCTCTCTCTCTCTCTCCACCTCCGGCTGGCGTCGATTCGCTCCCTGATCTCCTGCTTCGGCGCGGTTCGACATCTAGCCCAGATTCCATATGTAATTGATTAATTTGGGTTTGCAGTTTGAGATCTTGCAACAAGAGGTTCATAATCTTCGCATAAGTGTATGTGACATTGCGAAACCCAGATCTAGATCTCCATCTCTTCCTACCATATTTTAATTTCAACTAATGATGTTTGTTTTGGTCTTTCTCTACCTATATATGTATATAACTAGACCAAATAGAGGTAGGAACAGAATGATGAACTATGCCATCTAGTGAGTTGATTCATGTTTTCATGAATGATTAACATGAAGTTGCATGTTCATGATTAATTGATGAAATGGGGCAGAAGGCCCGGAATGGCACAATGCGGCTTTCAAGTCTGCCCACCACATGTTCGACGAAAGTCCCCTATGAACTTCGGCTTTGCTATAGCCGAATTTGTTGTTCTGTTTTTTTTTTTCTTGAAAGGTATTTTTGTTTTGGGTTTTTTGGCAAGGAATTGCATCTGTTCAAATATAGTTTTAGCTAATATAGTATTCATTCAACATTATTATTGACCAATAATATTATGTAGAAAAGATTAGAAAGTAATAAAGGTCTATTATGGGGCAATAGACGTCCGTTAAATGTCTATTGGGGGGCAATAGACGTTTTGAATTGATGTAATCACCTCATTTTTTTTCTTTAATCAAAGTTTTATTTGTGTAATTTTAAGAAGATTATTTCCCATTTCGGTAATCGAAACGTCTATTGGGGGCAATAGACGTCTACTAGGCTGATATACGTCTATTGGAGGGCAATAGACTATTGGGGCAATATTCGTCTATTGGGGGACAATAGATGTTGTACATACATGTACATTTACAAGCATAATTAGCTATAATGGGCTACGCTCATTGTACCGCTAGAGGTACTAATTCCCGCCAAAGGAATAACATGCAGATACACAACCAGGCGGGCTACAGCCTGAGCCTCGGATTACCCCCAGATCACCGCCGACGCGCCGCCACGCGCCGTGCCAAAATGGCATCAGAAGCTCCCAAAGCTGGGGACTGAAGCATATCAGTCCCACATCGAAAACAAGGAGAATATCAGACTCCTCCTCACCTATAAAAGGTTCTCTCCTCTCTCCTCATTAATTACGCATTTAATACTCATTTATTGTTATGATGTCTATATGTTTGGACTGACTTAGGCATCGGAGAAGTGAAGACTGCCCAACGCGGTCTCCCTCTGATGCCCTGTCTTTCATTTGACAGCTAGCGAAGTTCACCAAGTCTACAGAGTAGCGGTCCGCCCACCGGACCCGCGTTAAACGAAGGTTTGGCTACCGCCAGACTTTGAGCATTAACAGATGTCTATTGGAGCAATAAACATTTCCGGTGAGGTTTTCTAAAAAGTCCGGTGGGCGGCAGCCGGTGACAGGATTCCGGCGGCCGGTGACGGGCTCCGGCGAAGTCTCCTATGGTTTCTCTCTCTGTCTCTCTAAGTAACAAAATGGTGAGGGGTAAAATGGTATTAAAAAAAAATTTAAAACAAAAAAAAATCTTAATGGGGTATTAGGGAAGACTCCTTTAGAGTGTATTGGATAAGAGAGAATTAAAAAAACTTAATGGGGTAAGTGAGAAAAAAATCCCTAGAAATGGAGTAAATGGACAAAAACCCTTTTAGTTTCATGTACAAAAGAGTCGGCTAATTTTCGGCTCGACTTCTTTCACTCTTCAATTTTGCCAGCCCAACCAAAACTTAGGATGTCTAGAATCCACTTTGGGTCCATTTCAAAAAGCATATATATATATATATATTTTTTAAGAATCCACTTTGGGTCAGACCAGAACAAAAAAGAATCCACTTTGGGTCTAATCGTTTTAATTTCTTGATGTATGGGCCAAGCCTCAGTTAGATCCATTCACTACTACAAACCTGGCCTAGATCCCTAAACCCTTTGGGCCTGCCTCTCCCCCAATACTTGCCCTAACCCAGTAGCCCACCTCACTCCCATCCCACCACACTACTTAAAGAGAGAAAACCCTAGCACATTTCACTCCTCCCTTTCTCTCTTTCTCGCCGCAGATCCAAAACCCTACCCCTTTCTCCTCCTCCTCCAATGGCTTTCATCAAAGCTTCAAAACCCCGCGCCTACTTCAAGCGCTTCCAGGTCAAGTACAAGCGCCGCCGCGAAGGCAAGACCGACTACCGCGCCCGCATCCGCCTCATCAACCAAGACAAGAACAAGTACAACACCCCCAAGTACCGCTTCGTCGTCCGCTTCACCAACAAGGACATCGTCGCCCAGATCATCTCCGCCACCATCACCGGCGACCTCGTCCTCGCCTCCGCCTACGCCCACGAGCTCCCCCGCTACGGCCTCGATGTCGGCCTCACCAACTACGCCGCCGCCTACTGCACCGGCCTCCTCCTCGCCCGCCGTGTCCTCAAGAAGCTCGAGATGGACGCAGAATATGAAGGCAACGTCGAGGCCACCGGCGAGGACTACTCCGTCGAGCCCGGCGAGAGCCGCAGGCCGTTCCGGGCTCTGCTCGATGTCGGCCTGGTGAAGACCACTACCGGAAACCGGGTTTTCGGAGCGCTGAAGGGAGCTTTGGATGGGGGATTGGATGTGCCTCACAGTGAGAAGAGGTTCGCTGGGTTTTCGAAAGACTCGAAGCAGCTGGATGCCGAGGTTCACAGGAAGTATATCTATGGGGGCCATGTGGCGGCTTATATGGGGACTTTGATTGAGGATGAGCCGGAGAAGTACCAGACTCATTTCAGCGAGTACATCAAGAAGGGGATTGAGGCCGAGGGGATCGAGGAGCTGTACAAGAAGGTGCACGCCGCGATTCGGGCGGATCCTCTGGAGAAGAAGACTGCCAAGCCGGAGCCCAAGGCGCACAAGAGGTTCAACTTGAAGAAGCTGACTTATGAGGAGAGGAAGAACAAGTTGATCCAGAGGTTGAATGCCTTCAACTCGGCTGCTCAAGGCGATGAGGATTCGGATGATGAGTGAAGAATGGCAATGGCAGCATCGGCATCGGATGGGATGCTGTGAGGTCTACTTGCTTTTTGTTATTTCGTTAGACAGCTGCTTTTTATGTTATGATGATGACTCTAAGATGGATTTTGTCTTTATATTTCTAAGTATTTTGGTATTTATGTTGTTTGAGATACTTGCTAGAAATGCAATTCAAGTTTTTGCTAAATTTTTCTGGGTGAAGTAGTTAAAGCTGAGTGATTGGGGTCTGATGGGTTTTGAACCTGCTGGGTTTTGCTTATTTCATTTGACTGCTCTGTGGTTTTGTAGTGTAAGATGTGCTGTATCTTTATAATGTGTCTGCTGTTTGAGTTGCTAGAAATGTGATTGAGTTGCTAAGGTGGTTATTCAAGTTGTGTCATTTTGCCTAGGTAGCTCAAGTTCTTCCAACACCCTTTTTTATAGGAAGTGATTATCGTGTTTAACAATTGAGGCAATCATATTTTGAACTGAAATGCACTTGAATTGGCTGCTCAAGTTGATGATTATGATGAGTGACAGTGTTGGATCTGATGATTATTTTCGTAGACATTGTTGTAGGGTTTACTCTCTCGCATGAATTTGTGTTTCTATTTTCCAAGTTGTGGGCTTTTCTGCAGTTCTGAATGCAATTAAAGTTGTTGTTGTATTCAGGTTGCTTCCATTTGGTTTAGCATCATTTTACTATCTTCCCTCCCAAACCCTTGTTCATTTGGCATTTACTGTTTGTTTGATTGATATCTTACATAGATTTTTTCTGTTGTCAATATTCAAGTTGAGATTTGGACAGTGCTATTGGTCGGTGTTTCCTTTGAGTGAAGTATCTTGAGGTACCTTAAGTAGTCATCAGGGGTACGGGGAAGCCATAAAATTAGGATCTTCATTGTACCTCTCCCTAAAGAGAATTATTCTGAGAAATGGTTTGCTCAAGTAGAACTCTATTGCATGTGTGATTGGCATTTGATACAAGGAATTTTTAGATGGGATCCTTCAAAGTTTTAAGGCACAACATCACTTTTATGCAGGGACCTTTAAAAGTTGCAGTAAATGTTATCTTTTTCTTCTGATTCCCGATAGACATTAGGAACCCAAATTTAATTGGATTTTCTATCAAACTGAAATGGTCGTGTCAACGGATTCAGACTTTTGAGTCTTTTTTTGACTTCACATAAATGGAGCTTTAGTGATTCATGATCCAAGTTGACATATATTTGAGGAAATTAGCAATCTGGTGGGGATGCACATACATTTTTAGCTGCCTGAAGGACATACAAAGCGATTTTCTCTTGGTCTTCAATCTGTTCATTTAATTGAAGTCTTTGCATGTAACCTTCAAACTCAAAATACGAAATCTGATAATTTGGTTGGATTGGAGCATTCATTGAGTTTAGCAGATTCCTAATTAGTGACCCTGCAAAATTGATCTTATGGGTACGGGTTCCGATCAAAAATCAATCTATTCTGACCTCCTGCAATGTTTTGAAATTCATTTGTTCTTTCCAAATCACTTTAAATTTTACAAATTCTGAAGGGTAGTGAAATGGGGCTCGCTGTTTACGAACTTCAATTCCCTCTTCTAATTTTCATGAGTATTTTCCATTGCACATGTGCATGAGAATGGGAAGAAATAGTGGTTTGCAAAGAAATGAGTGTCAATTTTACTGTGTATTTTTAAATTCAAAAGCGGTTTTGGTATTTAAATTGAAAATGAAGAAGTGCAAGTACCTTAACATGTATTCCTTTTTGAAATTAAAATTTGTTCTTCATGTTGCTTTTGTCTTAATATCGTTTGGGGCAGCTTGTCATTTTTAACTTATTTGCACTTTCCTCACTTCATCACCACGTTTTTTCCTACTAAAGCGTTTCAGTACACTGAATGTCCATCTTGAATTGTGATTAATGATTTTAATAAGAATGAAGTTGATTTGTCGGTCGAAAGTTGTTTTGCAAAAGAAGTGTAAGCAATGTTTCACCCTTTCAATTAAGTTATTTGTACATATTTCAATCAAGTTATTTGTACATATTGCCCTATGACCTGTAATTAGGAGCGCATATGTTAGTCCTATTTCGTACATTTCAGTTTGGGTAAAGGATGAGTCACAATAATTCTCCATTGTACTTATTGCTAATGTATGTAACTAAGTTGCTTAATATATACAATTTCTTCCCTCATAAGGCCAATACAGCAAAATTAGACTTATATTTACGGTATTAAAAATACAAATAATTACTAAGAATGCCACTCAAGATTTTTAGGTCAATTGCAATACGAATCTCTCTCTCTCTCTCTCTCTCCCCCCCCCTCCCCCCACAAGTCGTCGCCGGTCTATGCAATTCTAGCGATTCCTCTGCTTGTTTCTGACTTTGTCGATCGACTTTCTGATCGCCTCTCTTCTGACAACTAAGGCTTGGAGTCGCCATCAGGTTTACACGGTATTACTAGTTATGATGAGAGAGAGAGAGAGAGAGAGAGAGAGAGAGAGAGAGAGAGAGAGAGAGAGAGAGAGAGAGAGAGAGAGAGAGAGAGAGAGAGAGAGAGAGATGAAATTGGACTCAACGGCGCCGATTGATGTTATCGAACAGAGAACTAAGAGAGTGAGAGATCTGTAATGTAAAGCCAATGCAATTGATTTTGTTAAGTGAAAAGGCAAAATTGTCAGAGATGAAATAATTTGAAGATACATGTGGGCTTATTTGTACAAAAAAAAACTAGGTGACCTTATGACTAATTAAAGTTTCAAAATGACATTTTAAAGTAATTTTCTATAATATAAAGCCCCACATTCAAATGGCAAACATGACCTTCAAATGATATTGTTCAAAGTTACAATATCAAAGCATTCTATTCTATCTCATCGATGTTTTTTTTTTCTTTTTCTTTTATTTCAGTAAAAGATGATCAAAGAGTTTCACTCCTGCTCCCATGGTGACTCGAACCCATGACTCGAAACTCTCATCGATAATATGACAACACGATGTCCAAATAGTTGATGATTTGCTCACTATTTCATGACAATCTAGATTCTCTATTAATGTTTTATGTATCGATATGACGAATTATATCTAAATAACACCGTCTCGGAATTCTATTTAATTATCTTTCCAATATAAGCCGGAAGTACTAAAACCCTAAATCCGAACCACCAACTCCGAAATGCTCAAAACGACATCGTTTATACACAATATGACAATAAGGGGGGGTACGTTGTCACTTGTCTGGAAAATAATAGGGGGGTGAAATTTGCACCCCCAAATTTACAAACCACACCCCCTTTTGTTTTTTTAATAATATTTCATGTCACCTATTTTTACACTTCCTAAAACACCCTCCCCCTCTCTCTTCCAGACCACCACCAAGGTCCCCCTCCAAATCTTCGTTTCCGCATTCACTCTCTCTCTATTTCTTCTCATCAATCCGATCGAAACTCCGGTGAATAGGAAAGGATGAACGACCTCTTTTCGGGCTCCTTCTCCAGGTTCCGCAGCGAACCCGCCAACAACGACGAGTATGTCATCGAGATGTCGTTGGCGACGGCGTCCAGCACCGGAGTCAACCTCGACAAGTTCTTCGGCGACGTCGAGTCCGTCAAGGACGAGCTCAAGGAGCTGGAGCGCATCCACCAGAACCTCCAGTCTGCTCACGAGCAGAGCAAGACTCTCCACAACGCCAACACCGTCAAGGACCTCCGATCTCGCATGGACGCCGACCTCCGAGCTGTAGAAATGATGAAATTTGTGATCTTTGATTGTGGGTCTTGTGTGTTTATTTGAATGGTTTTGAGTTGGGAGGCCAAGATATTGAAATTTGGAAGTGAAATTGATGAATTGGTAAGAATAGGAATGTCTCAAGATTGTGTGCTAGGTGTTTTTGATGATATTGACTGTGTTGAGTTTCATTGGATTCTGTGCATGAATTTTACTGTGAAGTGATACATTTGTGATCTTTGATTGTGGGTTTTTGTGTTTGAAGGCCTGACAATCAAAATTGAATCTTGAATGATGATGAAGTTTTGATGAATTTAGTAGTGCTGTAATGTTCTTTGGGTTGGTCCGTCCAGCGCAGGTATACACCGTCTCCGACGAGAATCCCGACGAGAAGAAGCTCGACCTCCTTATCTCCACAGGTAAAAGCTTCAATTTAATTTCTTCTCCAAACTCCGGCAATGGCAAATTCGTCATTTCAATTTGACTGACTGAGATTGTGATTTCAATGATGATTGCAGATTTGCAGGGCAGAGCGAGGGGGACTTTGGTGGTGGTCTGGAAGAGAGGGGGGAGGGTGTTTTAGGAAGTGTAAAAATAGGTGACATGAAATATTATTAAAAAAACAAAAGGGGGTGTGGTTTGTAAATTTGGGGGTGCAAATTTCACCCCCCAAATAATAAATACCAAAAACATTTACAATATATATACAAATAGACTGAGATACTAGTGACACCTTGGTTTTGCTCTCTCTCCTCAAAACTCGAGTCTTTTCCCCTTTCTTTCTTCAGTGGCTGCTTATTCTCCTTCTTCCTTCTCCATATATTCCTTCTCTTCTCTCTTATCTGCCACCCACAAACGCTATGGCTTTCAGAGGAGTGAGTCTTCCTACTACCTTTTCCGATTTGTTATCTCTTTTGGGTTATGAATTTGTAGCTACTGTTCACTTTTACTTATATTCCAGGTCTGATTACTGGGTCTGGTTTTGCTTGCGTATAAAACCAACATGTGGGTTCTGATTTTTTCTGCGTTGTTGATCCAAAGTTTTTACCTTTAGTTGATCAACTAGATAAATTAATCCTCTTTTGCACTGTTTATATGTTTGTGAAGTAAAATGGGTTGAAAGGAAATCCATATGTTCTGGTTGAAGTTGCCTTTTTTATGATCTGTACTGGACTATGTATTGGAATTACTGTTAACTGAGGCAAATATATATTGTTGGTAGTAATTTCTGTAATTTTTTTCATGACAGGATTTGCTTAGTTTTGAACTTTGTATGTGGTAATATCTGGGGACTGGGATCTCTTTCATTGCATGTTATGGGGTCTTGGTTTGAATTGAAATTCGTTTTTCGTTTTAAGTTTTTGTTGTTGAGTGCCATTAAGGCTTCTGTAATTCCAACTGGTTGTTTTCAAGTTTGGAAATTTACCCAAAGACACTTTGAAGTTTGGCGCATAGAGCATAATCACTCTTACCTCTCTAAGAAAAAAAAATAAAAATTCTTTAAGGTTCGAAGGGTTAAGCATCATGTTTATTTTTTAAACTCAATCTTATTTGGTGGTATGGTGCTTGTTCTGCTGGAAGGATTTGTTATATGATGTTTTGAACTGAAATTTGATTATCTTATACTGTGAGAAATTGATGAGTGGTAGTTAATGTGGGTTGGAGTACTTGACTTATGGGTCTTTGTTCAGGGAAATGCTTCCTCTGGCATGGGTGTTGCTGAGGACTGCCGCAACACATTCTTGGAACTGCAGAGAAAGAAGGCCTTTCGCTATGTGATTTTTAAAATTGATGAGAAGAAGAAAGAGGTTGTGGTAGAAAAGACAGGAGGCCCAGCTGAAAGTTATGATGATTTCACTGGTTCGTTGCCTGAAAATGATTGCCGATATGCAATCTACGACTTTGATTTTGTCACTTCAGAGAATTGCCAGAAGAGCAAGATCTTCTTCATTGCATGGTTCGTTTCTTTTGGTTATTATGTTTGACTGAAGTGATGGTGTGTTTTGACCTTTTATTATCACTATATGTTCTATGAATTTTTCTCTTGGGCACTATGTTTGATTGAAGATGATGGCATGCTTTGACTTTTTATTATCAGAATATGTTCTCTGGGGGATTTTCCGCATAAGGGTGCATGCTCTTCCTGGACCATATATGATTGCTTATTTAGTGAAATAGGATACCGTTTGTTTGTCCCTCACTTGTGCTAATAGGATGCTCTTCAAAGGGGTAATGAAAGCACAGCAAATGAGTTCCATTCCCCACTTGCTTTACTGCTTAAGCATTTTGAGGACATCCTTTTCTGTTGGTGTATTGGAGTTTTTGTACAGCTTAAATTATTTTTTCAACTGGCTAATAGGATTATGCAGCCTAGCAGAATAAATGGTCTTGGGATTGATAATGGTTGTTTTGGGTTGAGTTCAGTTTATTTATATGGTGTGTTTGAAGATCAATTCCTCCTCCTCATCTTCATTTCCTACTTGGTTTATGTGAAATGTTGGATAAAAATTATGGATCTATCTGGTAATCTTGAGTCGCTGTGTGATGTCCATGTGAGTAATGAAAAGGAGAGATGTTTCTTGTTAACATATGTTATCTCCAAAGGTCTTTGGTTATGGTTGTATCTCTCCTATTTTCGGTGAAATACCGACTTTTTCTCTCCCATTTGATTTGCTATTGCCATTTTAATTTCGTTGTGATAAGAATGCTTCTTTTTCAGGTCGCCTTCTGTGTCACGGATCCGTGCCAAGATGCTCTATGCGACATCAAAGGACAGGTTCAGGAGGGAGCTGGAGGGTATCCATTATGAGATCCAGGCAACTGACCCCACTGAGATGGAGCTTGAAGTTCTTCAGGAGCGTGCACACTGAGCGCTTATTTTAAAATGGTTTGGCATTTCTAAGATGTACTGAGGTTTCTTTCAGAATATGTGCATTATATTTTCCTGAGAAGAAAAAAAATAGGTGTAGTTTAATATATTTAATAATTAGCACCTGGGAAGGCTGATTAGGAGGTCCTGGCTAAGATCTCTTATGCACAGGAATTTGTGCTTCCTTTTTACCATGATGCTTCTCAGGTGAAATTGGATATGGTTATGGTTAATGCTAATTTGATTCCTATTAAGTTCTATGAATGATGTCTCTTCTTTCATTACATTTCAGTTTTGCAATGAGTTTACTGAAAAAAGCTGGATCAATATGTCATGCATTTGATCACTGTGACCTGTTGGCTAAATTAGTAGTTCTGTTGTTGTCTGTGATAGTCGAAAGAGTATTTGCTGCAAAAGAGACATACCTTATGGTTAAAAGAAAAGAGAAAGAAACCAAGCCTTTTGGTCTTGTTCAATGGGTCAATACTATATTACAGGCAAGGGACCATATTGCTTCTCCTTGTTGCCCTGCTCTCTGATCCTCCTAACACCATGCTCAAGTGTCCCAAGTCTTACGCCATGAGCTTGCTTCAGGTGAAGGGAATTGATTAAATGTTTGATAGCACATGCTATTCAGATTTGTGGATACGGTGCGCATTTAAACAAAGAATGATGCAGCTCATCTGGAAATTATCTACCAAACAATAGTCAACTGCAATGACACTGAGGTTTTAGTTCATTCCACTTGGCCTCCTTAAGTTTCAGATATTTTGGTCATATCTGGACTGTCGAGCAGATAGGGGAATTGTTAGTAGTGCAAGGTTTCCTGGGGAAACCATTGAGAGGGATCGACGATCATACTTTTTAACCCATTTCGGCTCTCTCAGATGTCGAAGACAAGGGATACGAACAAATAGGAAGCTTATATCACGTCAGATTGACAAATTTTAAGAATGGGTCCTGAGAACGTGAGAAATATGTTAGGATGTTTGCTTTTAAAGAATGATGATCAAATTAGGTAGGGCTGGTCATGCCAAATCAAATTTTGGGTTCAAGAAGGCCATGATTTCTTCTACATGATATGTCAAGACTTGGACCGATTTGGTTCAACAGCACTTTTAAGATCCAAGTCGGTAAGGTTTTTGTACAAATCGTGTTCTTATCTCTGTTCACGTCCAATGGGGACAAAACAAAACTTGATGGACTTGTGAGAGGCTCACATTTCACATAACCAAATCGAAGAACATGGAAAAAAAGCTAAAGCCTTTCTGAATTTAGAAACAGAATCATCAAAGATATGGCAAAGCTGGAACAAAAGCTAAAGCCTTTTTGAAAATGGAAAACATAATCAATCAAAGATGCGGGAAATAGAAGCCTAATTGTTAGGCTGCCTGAAATCCTGAAAGAATAAGGTAAACACTATTTGAGTATCTTGGATTTTGAAGGTGGGATGTTAAAAGCCTTGAATGGAGGGCTTATCTCTTTTCACAGTGGGGTTCACAAAGTAAGAAGACAAAGAAAAATGCCCTCCACCACCGTCACTATCACCGTCTCCTTTCACGTGATGTAAGCTTTGAATGGTATGATCAAGCACTCACATAAAGTCATTTCTCTGATTCACTGTGTTTAACATATATGACCTCACAGTAAAATCCTAGTACAGAATACAGATAAGCTATTATTTATCCTTTTATGTACTATTTGAGATTTGGTTAAAGCATCATTTTGGGGTATTTAAGATCTTTCTCCATATTCTTCTGAAGATTGAGTTGGGAATTGTTAAAGCTTTTAAGCCCTCAAGTATGGTTGTTTCTTCTCTTTAAAGTATTGTCCTTTGCTAGGATATTCTAGTCGGTTTTTGGATATCATTGTTTATTTTGTATTATTAAGTAATTGTGGTCAGGTTCAGATTCATAGTGTTTTTAGTCACATGAAATCTGATCTCGTGTTGTTGAGATTGATTAGATGTGATTAAGGACCACTAGAATGGATGAACTGTTTTTTGAATCTTGTTGAGTAAGTGTTTTCTACTTTGGGTTGCTTTCTTTGTCAAAGTCATTGAAAGTTGTCTGGAATGTATTGGTGAATATATTTTGTGCAGTCCAAGCATTTGATTAAGGGATTTAATGGTGGGTTTTCAACTTTTTTCAGTGATGGGATATGTAGGTTACGCTCAATTGGTGTAGAGGTAGGTTGGAGCTATTAAATATCTTTGAGACAGTAATTGGTTGGCTTGCGTTTTTGAGGTCCAAAAAGTCTTCAACTGGAGAATTTGCAGTTCATTTGCCACTGGTTATGATTTTCCTTCTGGGTTTCTTATATTTAGCACCATGAATCTGATTTCTGGGATTTCTAAGGGTTCTTGATGCTGATATTTGATCCTGAAGAAAGTGAATTATAGGATGGGTAGCAGCAATAAGACCATAGTTTGGTTTAGAAGGGACCTGAGGATCGAGGACAATCCAGCCTTAGCTGCTGCTGCTAGGGATGGTGCTGTCTTTCCTGTTTACATATGGTGCCCGAAAGACGAAGGTCAGTTCTACCCCGGTCGAGTTTCGCGGTGGTGGCTGAAGCAGTCTCTTGCTCACTTGGATCAGTCCTTGAAGTCTCTTGGCGCTCAACTTGTGCTGATCAAAACCCACAGTACACTCTCTGCTCTCTTGGACTGCATTCAAGCTATTGGAGCCACAAAAGTAGTGTTCAACCATCTATATGGTATGTTCTGAAGCCTCTCCTCTCCTTAGTTTCACTGTTTCAGAACTGATATAACTTTGATCTTCTAAAATAGTAGAGAAAACAATCCATTTTCATTGTTCTGATATTTTATTTGGTGATTCTCTCAATATATTTTTATCTGTATCTCTTCGTGCCCCCTCATGTGTCTCATCTAGCAATGTCAATCCCTCTTTAGATGCCTATAGTAGTTGCAATTATTTTTGGCTAGTGGAAGATGATTGTAGTCATCTTAGATATGTATCTCCCCTCCAGAGTTGTTACTGTGGTGAAAGGAATTGGCCCAATATTACACATACTACCACTAATATCCATCATTCTCAGCCTGTGTTTCTCTATATTGAAAAATGAAGATTTCTGTTTTCATCTCTAGAATAGTTCACACATGTAAATCAAAGAAGGGGATAATCTAAAGGCTCATGTCAGTAATCAAATTAAAAACCATTTCATCAAGTGGGGATCAGCTCTAAGCCTCTAGTGTTGCTGGAGAGGAAAGCCCTAATCTGTTGGCACACTAAAATTGTTGATGGTTCTTGCAGAGTTACATCGAAGTGTTTCGAATTTTATATATTTACTCTTACTCCTTTATCCCAGATCCTGTTTCACTCGTGTGTGATCACAACATCAAAGGAAAGCTGGTAGAGCTAGGAGTTTCTGTGCAGAGCTATAATGCAGATTTGTTGTACGAGCCATGGGAAGTATATGATGCAAAAGGACAAACATTTACAACGTTTAAGGCATACTGGGACAAGTGCTTAGACATGGAAAGGGAACTTGTGACATTTCTTCCTCCCTGGAAATTATTGCCCGCAACAGGTACACTTCTAGTTCCTGAGATCTTTCTACGTCTTGCTTGCCTTTGTTTGGAGGCAAAGACATAAGTGAACAGGAATTTCTTTCATTTTTGGCTGTTATTTCCAGGAACGGTGGCGAAATGTTCAATCGAAGAATTGGGTCTCGAAAATGAAACAGAAAAATCTAGCAATGCCCTCTTAGGAAGAGCATGGACTCCAGGCTGGAGCCAAGCTGATAAAGCTTTAAATGAATTCTTTGATGGGCACCTGCTAGACTATGCAAAGAACAGGACAAAACTTGGGGGCAACTCAACATCACTGTTGTCTCCATATCTTCACTTTGGAGAAGTGAGTGTGAGGAAAGTTTTCCAGATAGCTCGAATGAAGCAGATACTGTTTGCAAAAGAAGGGAACTCTCTAGGTGAAGAGAGTGTGACTCTTTTTCTCCGGGCCATTGGGTTTAGAGAATACTCGCGCTATCTTTGTTTTAACTTTCCATTCTCCCATGAGAAATCACTGCTGAGCAACTTGAGATTCTTTCCATGGCAAGCTGACCAGGAACGTTTTAAGGCTTGGAGACAAGGTCGGACCGGCTACCCTTTAGTTGATGCAGGAATGAGAGAGCTTTGGGCAACTGGGTGGATTCACAACAGAATAAGAGTGATTGTTTCGAGTTTCGCTGTGAAAGTTTTGCTTCTTCCTTGGAGATGGGGAATGAAGTATTTCTGGGACACGCTTATGGATGCAGACTTGGAAAGTGATATCCTTGGTTGGCAGTATATCTCAGGGAGCTTACCAGATGGCCATGAGCTTGAGCGTTTGGATAGTCCAGAGGTAAGTACTTGATTCATTAATTTCAGAAAAGGAGCAAAATCTAATCTTGTTAAGCTACATGAATACCTGAACAGCAGAACTTTTATGAAAGAGTTGTTATGTGTAAAGGAAGTCTTATAGTTCCATTGAATGATTTTGCTTATACCTTATCTCAGTTATTCTAGTTAGAACCACAGCAATTGACAAGTAGCATATAACTTAGAAGTGCGATACAGACTAGGATACTAATTTTCATACAGGCTCATGTTTGAAATCGTTTAATTCTTATTGCTTTGAGTTGGCTGAGTTATAATTGTGAAAACAACACTTTACGTTGAGTTTTACTTTTGGACCCCTAAGTTGCTAGGTTAAGTGAGAATGACTACAATCGGAATCATGAATATTGGTCATAGGTTTCACTAATGGCGCTTTTTTATTTTTATAAATTCAGGTCCAAGGCTCAAAATTTGATCCAGAGGGTGAATATGTAAGGCAATGGCTGCCTGAGTTATCACGTTTACCAACTGAGTGGATCCATCATCCTTGGGACACGCCCGATAAAGTGCTTAAAGTTTCAGGAGTAGAGCTAGGAGTCAACTATCCAAGACCTATAATCGAGATAGATTTAGCTAGAGAACATTTGACTAAAGCCATATTCAAGATGTGGGAAATGGAAGCAGCTGCAAAGGCTGCAAACCTGAATGGTACAAATGAAGTTGTTGTTGATAACTCTGATGGGATTGAAAACTTGCCGATCCCAAAGGTGATCTTAAGGAACAACACTCATTGTGCTACTTATTCATCTAATGATCAGAAGGTACCTACATGTCACAATTCTGAGGGAAATCAATTGAAGAAGAGATCCAGATTTACACAAGGAGAACGGCCACTACCAGATAATGGGCACAGTCCTAATCCTAATGAAGCCACCTCAAGAACAATTGAAGACTTGAGCTCTACAGCTGAATCTTCAATGTCTAAGAAGCAGACAACCAGCAGAACTTCATTTTCTGTTCCACAGTCATCTTCCTCATCAAAAGCCAACCCTTTTATGGAGTCTGAATCTTCTGAAATGAAGCAGTCATGGCAAGAACGGAGCGACATGGAACAGAGTTCAAGCAAAGATAGTGAGTAATTAATAACTCTTTGAATATGATTTATTTTCGATCTGTGATTATGATTCACTGAAAGGGATAATCAGCTTTTGCGTTTGGTTTTCTGCCAAGATTTAATAATCAAATGAACTTAAGAGTTTGAGTCCAGGTTTGGCTATTAAGATGTATTTAGCATGAATTTCCTTGACTGTCAGTAATACAATGAAAAAATAGAGCATCACTAATCTGGTTTAGTAAATATGAAAGTAAGGGGCTCATATTCTAGTATATGAGAACTGAAGAGGTTGCTTCATAACTGTTTGGTTTCCATTAATGGTGCCTTGGTTAGTAATGTCAATTGGTTCGAAGTGCCTTGCATACTGTAGTGGTGTGGTTTATACAAAACACCATCTTGTCGGTTTGGTAATGTTGAAATGTTGAATGGTCCATACGAGTTTATACAAACACCATCTGTTTTTTTATATTTATTTTATACTTTTTTAAAACTCACTTCTGCAGCCTCTTCTAAAGTCATTCTCAGAAAGAGTTGGAGCACATTTTTTCAATGAGTGTCTTCAGCTTGCAGATGGCTTGAAATTTTATGGAGACATACTTACTTCTTTCTTGTCTCCATTGGTCTCCTCACTTCTACTTGTGGAGGCCAATACAAAACAAATGTAGGGTAACAAATTTTGTTTTTGGTTCTCACAAAGTGTGTGATCTTTGTGAATTTGGATATAAATAACAATGTCCAATTTCGTACAAGGAAACAAAAGCTGTTATTGTATGTAATACACCAGAAGTATTGGAAATGCTTTTAGGTCGGATTGGGATCCACTATGATTGCCTTCTGACATATTATGGTCTCCCCAGTAAAATTAGGGATGCAGACTTGTTTAGCATGATTTCGTAGTCTCAAAAGCTGAGAATTGTCATAAAGTTGGTTCTGTTCTGTCAGCGTTTGTCTTTGATTTCATTGTTTGTATTGATTTATTTACATGATTTGAAACTTCTGTTGGTTTTTAGGAGCTGTTGAAGATTAATGCCTCTAGTTCGGAATTCATTGGCGTATTGTTCATCACGAAAGAGGATGGTTCTGGAACTGAGTAATACAGTATTGTATACTGTCCTGTATGACTGTCAACTCAAGTGTACTCCATGGTAATGTAAATGATTACTTGACTGATCAGATGCCCATCTTTCCTCGATATAATAGATACAGATATTGAAGACTGACAGTTAAGAACATGTAAGTTAGAAACAATTTGCCAGCTATGTAGTAGATGCATGTTGTTTATGTATGTCTTCGGAGAGCTTCCTTTACTGAATCATTTTGTAGAGAGATTTGAATAAACTGTGGGTATTTTAGAAAACTCCTCCATAACTTTTAGACTAGCTAATTACTTCCAGAAATCTCAAATGTAACAAATTTGTGGCATGTACCAAGTGTGCAGTGCTTCACTTCCGTTTGCATGCCTACTTGAATACTGAAGTAAATAAGAACCATGAATTTCCGTCATTTCACATCATAATGTAACTGCAGAGTATCATGATCATTTAAAGGGCGAAAGTCCTTTTTTAAACTCAGTAGTGAAAATATGCTTAATGATGTGAAACTGTTTAGCAATCTTGGTTCAGAATTGAGAACTCTATTTTTTTTTTTCTTTTTTTTTTCCCAGAGGAATTAGACTCATGAATTTGGATTGTGATTGCTGACGCACACCTTTGCCAATGAAGGTTTCGTCCGCTCAAGGGACTAACAGTAAGCCATTATCCTACATACCATTTTGCCGATGACTTAGTACCAACACCTTTAAGGCTTTAACCCTTTCATCGTTGAAGGTGTTAGCACTAGAGGTGATAATAAGAGAGGAATGGTGTCGATACTTTTATTGACGATGAACTTGTTAGAAAAAGCCATTGTGCCCACGAACTTTCATTACAAAGTTGAATTACCCACAAAAATTATCGGCAAAAACGTTACATAAAAAGTTAAATAAAATAAACATTTTTGCCTACAAGTATTTTGTTGCTAAAAGTCCCCTTTTATCGACCATATATTATCAATATAGAGCACATTTACCCGACAAATTATTCGTTAGCAAAAGCTATTATATACTAGATTGCACGACAGGAGCTGGGACAATTATAATATCATAGAAAGTATCCTAGTTGAATTAAGGGGACGTTTATATATATAGCAAACTTAGCATCGGCGGTGGCTCTCCGGCCCCTGGCCCTGAACATGTTTTATTCACAGGGCCACCTACGCGGCGGAGCGACTCTGAAGGTTAGAATACCGAGGTGATTGGCTGCCAATTTAGGACAAGGGCAAGTGTTAGATGGTGCTGAGCTCTGGGGTTCTCTCTCTATCTTGGTCTCAAACTTGCTGCAACCAAGAATATTTCTAGTCTTATAATTGAGATGCATGGATTCTGCCATTGTTGTTCAAGTCATCTCTTTGATCGAATAGTGATATCAGTTGCCATCCCTTAGCTGTTCTCATTGAAAATTGCAGAAATCTAATGCAGGTTTACATCACTTAAGGATGAAGCTTTGCCAGGCCAAACAACTTTAGCAACGTACGCCACCCACATATTTTTCTAGCAACTTCATAATCTCTCTGCCTTCGATTCGCATGATAAATCTGCTATATATAAATGAATTTAATAGCCAAGCGAAACATGTAATGCATGCTTACAATAATAGTCAGAAAGAACGAGAGGATTGGGAGATTTTCTATTATATTTCTTCTCTAAGAACAAAGTATATATACATCAGATACATCAAATCCTATTACAAAAGGATATTATTACAAAAGGATTATTCCTAATATAATGGCATGATTCACGCCAGCATTCCAGCATTGTCGGCCATCCTTGTCGGTAGGACTCACGCCAACACTCCCCCTCAAGTTGGTGCATACAGATCACAGATGCCCAACTTGTCAAGTGAGTCATAAAATGCTTTACTTGATAGAGCCTTTGTAAGAATATCTGCCAATTGCTCTTCAGTAGGAACGAAGGGAAACAAAATGATATGTCCATCCAGCTTCTCTTTAATGAAGTGTCGATCTACCTCCACATGTTTCGTGCGATCATGTTGAACTGGATTGTGAGCAATTTCAATTGCAGCCTTATTATCACAATAAAGCGGCATAGCCTTTTGTTGCTTGAACCCCAAATCTCTCAACAAATTTCTCAACCACAACATCTCACAAAGTCCTCGGGCTATTCCTCTATACTCTGCTTCTGCACTGGAGCGAGCTACCACCTTTTGTTTCTTGCTCTTCCAAGTAACCAAGTTACCACCCACAAATGTGAAGTATCCCGAAGTAGACCTACGATCTGTAATATTACCTGCCCAGTCTGCATCTGTGTATCCAAAAACATCCAAGTGATTGTGTTTTGAAAAGATTAATCCTTTCCCTGGAGCAGACTTTAAATACTGTAAAATACGAAATACAGCATCCATATGGACCTCACTGGGATTGTGCATAAACTGACTCACCACACTAACTGCATAGGCTAAATCTGGTCTAGTGTGGGACAAATAAATCAACCGTCCAACTAACCTCTGGTATCTCCCTTTATTTGTAGGTACTTGGTCCAAGTACTCTGCTAACCGATGATTCTGCTCGATAGGAGTATCAACAGGTCTACAATCCAGCATACCTGTTTCTGCCAACAAGTCTAAGACATACTTCCTTTGACTCAACACAATACAATCCTTCCCACTAGCAACTTCAATTCCCAAGAAATATTTCAAATTACCCAAATCTTTCATCTCAAATTCAGAAGATAACTGACCTTGTAACCTTTGAATCTCCTCAATATCATCACCTGTCACAATCATGTCATCAACATAAATAATCAAGGCAGTCACCTTACCACACCGATGTTTAAGGAATAAGGTGTGATCTGAATTGCTCTGTCGGTATCCAATTTTCTTCATGAACTTGGTGAATCGGCCAAACCAAGCTCTGGGAGACTGCTTCAAGCCATAAAGCGACTTCTTCAATTTGCACACCACCTGTTCTCCAGTGGAAGTACCATATCCAGGAGGCAAATCCATATAAACTTCTTCATGCAGGTCACCATGCAAGAATGCATTCTTAACATCAAATTGTTGCAAAGACCAATCAAGATAAGCAGCTAACGAAAGAAGTACCCGAATTGTGTTAATTTTGGCCACTGGTGCAAATGTCTCATCGTAATCCACTCCATACTTCTGAGTATAGCCTTTAGCCACTAATCTTGCCTTGTACCGGTCTGAATTATGTTTCACTGTATACACCCACCTACAACCAACTGTCTTTTTCCCGGGTGGTAATGATACTAACTCCCACTTATGATTCTTCTCAAGAGCATCCATCTCAACTGTCATTGCTTTCATCCACTTCTCATCCTTCATGGCTTCCTGCACTTTACTAGGAAGAGACACAGAAGATAATTGATTCACAAAGGCTACATACGGTTTAGATAACCTATGGGTCGACACATAATTAGCAATAGGGTATTTAGTTTTAGCACTTAGAACAGGTTCATAGTGTTTCGGAGGCTGACCACGGGTTGAACGACTGGGCAAGGTTTTGGTGGGAACACTACCAGACACAGAAGGACTATTAGACAAGGAAGGATTAGGACATACCTCGGGTGATGATTGAGCAGGTGAGACCGCTGAAGGAGAGGGAGAGACAGAAGAATTATTCAAAACACCATCAGAAGACTGCAGAACAGGGTCTGAAACGGCCTCCTCGACCGACCGGTCAAATTGATCCAATTGACCAGTCCGTAACACATTGCCCGGGGTTTCTTTTCCTGCCGAACCCCTGTTTTCCGTTTCCAAATCAGACGATGGGTCGGTAGAGCTTCTATCCTCCTTTTCCAGCTCTGTTCCTAAACACTCCAACCTTAAGGATTCAGATGCCAGACTCTCATCTTGCCCATTGAACAAATCTTCATAATAATAAGACCTCTCCCCCTGAGGAGGAGTCACAGGAGGCAAGAAATAACAAGCATCTTCACTGAAAGTAACATCCATGGTGACATAAAATTTCTGGGATTGAGGATGATAACATTTGTAACCTTTCTGATGAGAGCTATAACCAACAAAGACACACTTAAGGGCTCTAGCATCCAATTTTGACCTTTGATTCTTATACAGATGAACATATGCAACACAACCAAAGACACGAGCAGGAAGAGTATTAGAGGATGGGATAGAAACGTGGTCAGACAAGACCTCAAGTGGGACCCGACCTTGAAGAGGGGCGGATGGAAGGCGATTGATAAGATGAGAAGCACACAAAACGGCCTCTCCCCAAAGGTACTTAGGCATGTTAGCACTAAGCAAAAGGGACCGAGCCATTTCCAGAAGGTGACGATTTTTCCGTTCGGACACCCCATTTTGCTCAGGTGTCTGTGGGCAAGAAGTTTGATGGATTATGCCATGGTGTTGGAAATATTCATGAAAAGAATGATTAACAAACTCACCTCCATTATCGGAACGAAAGACCTTAACATTAGCATCATATTGAGTACGAATAAGACTATGAAATGCTGTAAAGGCAGAGAAAACAGAATCTTTGGACTTAAGTAAGACAACCCAGGATAGTCGAGTAAAGTCATCGACAAATAACACAAAATATCGCATTCCAGAAAGGGTAGAATGTTTTGAAGGACCCCACAAGTCTGAATGAATTAACTCAAAAGGCATGATACTAGAATGAAAGCTCGAAGGATAACTAGACCTATGACTCTTAGCCAAAGCACAAGTTTCACAATGCAAGCTAGAATCACTTATTCCCAAAAATAACGAAGGCATAGACTTTTTCATAACCCCAAAAGATGGATGACCCAAACGTCTGTGCCACAACCATACCTCACTCAATCGATCAGAACTCAATGTCAGGGCCAAAGGCTGTTCCGGTACTTGTGTTTGTCCTGCGTACATGTAATCCAAGTGAAACAGTCTCCCCCTCAGGTCTCCCTTGCCAATAATCACCCGATTGCACAGATTTTGAAAAACAACATACATTGGATAAAAGGTTACAGAGCACTTATTCTGTGAATTCAGTTGAGATACAGATAAAAGATGATGAGACAACGAGGGTACATAAATGACATCATGCAAAACAATGGACGGTGTAACCTGAATAGACCCAATACCTAGGATCGGAAAAGACGCACCATTTGCATTAAAGACATGAGATATAGAAGGAGATGACATAGACACAAAGAAAGACTTGTCGTAGGTCATATGATCAGTCGCACCAGAATCAATTATCCATGTATCACTACCAGTAAAGTCAGAAACATGTAAAGCAATACCAATTTTACCTCGAGTTTTCTTAGTCAAGAAAACATTATCCTTAGAGAGTTCTTGCCCTTCAACACTGTAGAAATCAGGTTCTGGTACTTGTTGGACTGCAACTTTGCCTCTCTGACTTCTACTCCCTCCAGTATTGCTCCCTCCACTCCAACCAGAATTGTTGGAATGAAATCTTTGCAACTTAGAACATTGATTCTTGAAATGACCAACTTCCTTGCAATAGTTACAAGCCATATGCAAAATGTTTTTTGTTTTTTTTTTGTTTTTTTTTTTGGAGGGAAGGGTGAGCTTTTGTTTAATCGGTGGGTTGGAAAGTTTAATAGAATAAAAGGTGGGTGGAAAGTGAGGAATGAGTTGGTGGTGTACGGGTAAGTGGCTGCAGCTTTTTTGCAAAAGGAAAAAAAAATGCAGAAGACAGGGGTTGGAACTTGGAAGAAGTGCAGGCACTATTAGTATGCAGAAGACATTTTTTTTTTTCTTTTTCAGCCTTTGCTTTGTCTCACACAGGCGTGCAAACTGTTGCAGGATTTTTCTTTAAAAATCAAACTGTTGCAGCAGAACCCAGAGGTTATATGCTGGTATATACCAGCAGGAAATCGATCACCCACTTCTTTAAAGACCCTCAAACTTTAAATGTTCCTACGCTCTGTTCCTCTTGTAGTATGCAGCTGCTACGCAAGGCTCGATCTCCTCTTCTTTCGATCGATCGGCGATGGGACAGTGGAGGTCGCTCCAACTAGAATCGGAATCGGAGATTGCTCCAACTGAGGCTGGAATCGGACTGAGCGATGGGGCACCTGGGATAGAGCGACGGCGAGCTGAGCACCTGGAAGGATGAGCGACGGCGGGCTGAGCACTTGGAAGGACAGAAGCCGATCTGATGAGGGACAGACGATCTGATGAGGGACAGACGTCAGCTGACGTCGGCTGAAGATGGGTGGTTGGTCGAGCTGCGGACGCAGGCGGTGATGAGGTGGGAGGCGTTGATGGGGAAGCCTCTTTGGTCCAAGTAGTCCAGAATCGCTAGAGCCTAGTCAAAAAGGTGATTTACAAAAAACTATACTGTGATTTTGTAGGAAGATATAGCTCTGCTTGTGTTTCTCTCTGTACTAATCAAAAGAACCCAAAAGAACTCAGAAAGAACAAAAAAAAAACACAACGGAACAGAGAGTCCAAATTGGATCTCTGCTCTGATACCAAGTCAGAAAGAACGAGAGGATTGGGAGATTTTCTGTTATATTTCTTCTCTAAGAACAGAGTATATATACATCAGATACATCAAATCCTATTACAAAAGGATATTATTACAAAAGGATTATTCCTAATATAATGGCATGATTCACGCCAGCATTCCAGCATTGTCGGCCATCCTTGTCGGTAGGACTCACGCCAACAATAATTTCTTCGGTGCTATATGAGAGATCCCAAAATGGGCAAGTCGGAAATCAAGGAAACTGATCGACTATACATGCCATCTTTGTTGACATAAACAATGACCGGCAAAATTGCTAAGCTCGATCTTTTCAAAAAAATATTGCAAAGCTCGGTAAATATGTCTACAAAATTTATTACTTAAGAACCATTACAATCGAATCAAAACTCATGGACCAAATAAATATATTACGTTGTTTGAGTCTCAATTACAAGTTTACAACCTCAAGATTACATATGATTTCATATGCTAAACGGTCCTAATTGACTATTTAGTAAATTATAGATGGATTTAACAAGAGAAAATTATTCTAAACCGATCAAAGAATAATATATATGTTATGTAACTAACAAACACGCACTTACTGTGGGACGGAGGTTCAGTGGTTGGGGTTGGGTCTTCTCCGGCATGGGCTCGTGGTTCTGAGACCGGATCTTCTCCAGGATTGGCGGCGCGATCTGGTGTGGCGCGGCGGAGCAGGACGAGGCGTACTGGGGCTGTGCGTGGATGGTGGAGGCGGCGCCGTGGGTCCTTCCACTGGTGGCATTCGACGGTTGCAGTGGGAGGGTAGATGGGTGGGTGCCCAGAAAAGGTCTGATAGGGTGCCCATGTACTTGGGTGTCCAAATCAGATTCAGATGGGCTTGGGCTTTTGTCCAATCTGCTTTGGCAGATTTGACTTTGGTCTCAGGCCGGATTTGGATCCGTATTTGGGACCCATGTCGCATTCATATCCGGATCTTGGATCCGAAACAGCTGCTCATATTGTTATGGTATTGGTTCTGGTTCTTAAGAGTTCGTCTGCCTAAATCCGAGGTTCTGAAACCCTTGGTCGCTTTCGATCTCTTGGTGAGCGAATCGCCTCTCCTAGGTGGTCATATCATCGGTTACAGTTACGGTTACTCTCCTATTTACACTGCTTCAGTGACATATGCAGTGCAGCAATGCCTTACGGCATCAAGTCACATGGTTACCTGGTTACCTTTTATTCTTGATGCGATTGTGCATCTAAGTATGCTTTATTGTTTTTTCTTTATTACAGATGCGTTTGTGCATCTCGTTATGTTTTATTGCTTTCTTTTGATGTTTTATGCATCACTCCATGTAATCCTCAATTTTCACTTAATATAGTTTGTCGTCTTCCTTTCAAAAAAAAACAAACACGCACTTCAAATCCTCCACATATGCCGGAACTGAAAATTTATCTAACATATGTCACATCTTTGTGGTTTAGAAACAATTACTACTTGACAAATCTTTTATAAGTTGATAGTTTCACACTTCTTGTTATAAACGTCTGTTGGGTGCATGTTAGAATACATAAATTTTGTGGAGACTCCTGGTATTATTTTGGGATGTTTCTCTCTAGATATATGCTTATTGTACTGTGGGGTTTAGGTTTTATGTTCCCCCCTCCTGTATTCTGCAGTTTCATTAATCAATGTTTGAGGACAGCCGCACCAGCCCCTTTTCAAAAAAAAAAAAAAAAACTCATGCTGGGAAGGAAACCGCTAAAGTGCAGGTTATGTAAACCACATAAGATTATAGCACCGATGCTAACCTGTTTCAAAAAATTATTATAAGATATATACGTTTACATTAACAGTATCTCGTTCTCTTCAAGTATTTTGTATTAAGTTAAAACATGTCCCAATCATAAGTTGATTAATTACTAAAGCAAAATAACAAGAATGTGACCGCCCCAAAGTTTATCAATTAATCTGACCTAGCCGCTCTGCTAGGGTTTCCTCGTTGGCCCTATCGCCTTCAACAAAATTCCAAATCTATGGCTATTGCCACAAACTCCCCATTCTCCGGCGTGTCATGCTTTGCTTTAGGGTGCGTTGCAGGTCATTTCTCTTTGCTTTTCCTTCTCCTTGGACTTGCTGTTAGCGGTTTTGATGGAGGACTTTTTGATCCGGGATTGGCTCTTACTTTGATTCCTGATGGGTCAGGTGATGGAGGTTCTGGGGATAACGCAATTGATCCTTGGAGGTGGAGGGGTTTTCTACCCTCTGGTATTCGCGTCAATGGCAGCCTAACAACCTGCTTAAGCCCAGAGCATTATCGAGGGCCAGTCGCGGCTGCTGTTGCTGGAGTTGATGGCGGCAATCTGGTGTTGGTGAAGGACGACGCTCTGGCTTCGTCTGGGAGTGGTCTGTGTCAGCTTGGTCGTGGTGGCTTGTTGGTGGAATGGTACCAGTGCTTTACTGCGGCGGCGCGGGACGAAGGTGGTAGTTATGCAGGTGTCACCCACTGGGCCGCGTTAGATCGGAGCTCTAACCCTAGCGTTTGGTCTCCTGGCTTTGCGCTTTTTGGGCTCAGGTTTATTTGGGTGTGGGCTGGCCCTATGCTTTGGGGCTGCTGGATTAGGGTGTCTTGGGCCCTAACTACATGTTGCTTTGTTTTTTCAGATGATGGAGTTGAGGGTGAATTTTCATCCTCTTCTCCTAGTACTCTTTAATTTCTTCTTCAGGTCGCAGGAACTATTAACTCTGTTGTTCTTTTAAACATTCGGACTTCTTAGTTCTTGTTTAGAATAAAAGTGCGTAACTTTAAAAGGTGGGTGTACTTGGGGTATTTGGTTTCTTATTCTATCTTTCGAATAGGATTTTAGAGTACTTTATAAACGACGTTTTATGACGACCTTTAGGGGTACGTCGTTTTTGTACTGCTTGCTAAATTATAATGAATGGATGACCTTTTTACTAAAAAAAAAAAAAAAAAACATGTCCAGACAAGAATGGAATTCAAAAGTCTTATTTTAGGGTTTAGAGTATTACAAAAAGAAAATTAATAAATGTCATAATATTTGATGGATTGAGACTTACATGATCATATGGGCGATCTAATATGTACCAAATAGTTGTTGGTTATTATACAAAATGACATCAGTATGGCTGATAAATTAGGTACAAGTTGTAGAAACTAGATCCATAGAAACACTGTGATGTGGTTGTAATATTGTATTCCAGATTACAACCACCACTAACATGTACATGGTGTCAATGTTGGTAAAGAAAATTAAAGGTCACTGATGCTAAATTACAAAAGCTTTGTGATTGATCTATCTCTAAAACAATGGTACGTAAAACACAACGACTCAAAAGTCAAAACCAATAAAACCAAAGAAGAAGGAGGACCCTCCTTAAACCCTAGTTTTCCCACGAGACATAAAAGCCGCTCAATTAAGAACAAACTTATAATCAAAACAAACATTGAGTGGTGTATGCCACATTTCATGCACATTGTACGTTTCTTTCTTCTTTACTTGATACCTTTTGTATGGTCTGTTTTCTATTTGATCGAAGGACATTGTTGGTTATTGACATTGTTATTTAATAGCTATGAAGCAATAATCGTAGCAAAACTGTGACATCTTTAGTTTAATAGGTATGTCAAAATCCAATCTAATCACTGATTTGGATCATAATACTAATCTAATTGCTGGTTTTGAATTTGTCTGATGCATGTCCTTTAAATTAGTTAATTTCCTCTGGTCAAATAATGTGACTCAAGTCAAACAATGTAGCTAGTCATGACAATAGACACTAGTCACATATGAAATGGTCTTGTTTTGTTCAGGCAAAGAAAACCAAGGATTGATCTGAGACCGTCAATGTGATATTTAGTAATGGTGAGGAGAATCCCACATAAAAAAAATGATGGAAAAAATTATTACTAATAGATACATGTATTACTAAGTGTCCCAAGGTCATTGATAAAATTCAAAATCTATTCGTGTTGTGTTAATTATCTTAGTTTTATGTCTTTTGTGTGCACTTTAAGTGCCTTGATTGACCTAATAAGAAGGCGAGCAGTTGGTATTACCATTAATGGACACAACCTCTTAGTGTCAAGTATACCAACCCTTCTTAGTTTGTGCATGTTTGAATACATAAGATTAGTGGATATTCATGTTACTATTTGTATGTTCGCTCCCTCTTTGCATGTATTACTAAGTGTCCCAAGGTCATTGATAAAATTCAAAACCTATTCGTGTTGTGTTAATTATCTGGTTTTTATGTCTTTGTGTGCACTCTAAGTGCCTTGATTTACCTAATAAGGAGGCGAGCAGTTGGTATTACTATTAATGGACACAACCTCTTAGTGTCAAGTATACCAACCCTTCTTAGTTTGTGCATGTTTGAATACATAAGATTAGTGGATACTAATGTTACTATTTGTATGTTCGCTCTCTCTTTGCTTATTATAAAATGAGATTCACGTTTTATGTCCCCCTCCCCATGTTAGTGTCAAGTATACCAACCTTTCCTAATTTTTGCATGTTTGAATTAATGGATACTCATGTTACTATTTGTATGTTCGCTTCCTCTTTGCTTGTTAGAAAATGAGATTAAGATCTTATGCCCCCCCCCCCCCCCCCCCCCAATTGATTCCCCCCATCTTAGTGTCAAGTATATCAACCCTTCCCAGTTTGTGCATGTTTGAATACATAAGATTAGTGGATACTCATGTTACTATTCGTATGTTTGCTCTCTCTTTACTTATTATAAAATGAGACTTAGTAGGTTTCATTAAATAAGGCTTGAAGATTTCCGCACCACCTCTTATTTAAAAAAAAGAAACTAATAGTAGGCCTAGCTCGTAAGCCACACTTATCATTGTTGTATGTTGATTGTTGAACATGATATCAGAGCAGATCATCATGTCCATCACATCCTAAGCCTGATTTATTAGATTCGAACTTACCTCTTTAAGGTATACTTCCATAAGTTGTACTTTCGAAAGAAAAAAAAAATGTGATACCTCTAGTTTAAGGGTATTGAACAAATGATTGGGCATTTAAAGAAGCATATGAGTTGGATCTAGAGGTGGCAAACGGGCCGGCCCGGCCCGACCCGACCCATTTTAAGCGGGCCTAGTCGTGCTTCGTGCCGTGTTTGGGCCGACCCATTTATTATAGTGCCAGGCTTGTGCCGGCCCATTTACTTTTAAACATTAAGCTAGGTCCGACCCATGGCCCGAGCCCATATCGTGCCTGGCCGTGCTCGTGCCGAGCCAATAAACGGGCCGTGCTCGTGCCTACCCACTATAAAGCACGATTTTAAAATCTTAATTTGAATAAATAAAAAATAATTTTATTTAATTATTTAGAAAATTCAAATAAATTAAGTTCTACAATGTTTTTCTCAATCTTAGCTTTTTAAGATTAGTTTTCTAATAATTTTTTATATTCCACTACAAGAAAGAAAGAAAAAAATAACTCAAAATATATTGTTTTTAGTATATTATTGTGAGATTAATCTTTATTAATATAATGAACATTTAGTATCATATTATTCTTTCCTTCATTCTATAGTTGTATTATTATGAGATTAGTCTTTATTAATAAACATATATTTAATATTTAGAAAAAATACTTTATGTCAAAACAAGGATATAATGTTTTATTTCACTATTTTGATAACATAAAAGAAATAACATTGGTGGAATTGTCAGATTTTAAATAAAAAAATCTAATATTCAAATCTCATAATTGTGGTTTTTTAATATTTTTAAAAACAAAATGAAATTTTGTGTTTGTAACGGGCCGGCCCACAATATGTCGTGCTCAGGCCTGGCCGGGCCAATGGACTAATATTCCTAGGCCCAACCCGACCCGTTATTCTAACGTGCTCGGGTCGTGTCGGGCCACTAACGGGCTTGGGCTGTACCGGGCCGCTTTTAAGCGTGCCGGGCCCGTGCCGTGCTCGTGCTTAGCGGCCCGTTTGCCACCTCTAGTTGGATCCATTGAATGAATAATGATCTAGTTTTACAAAATAAGATGCATTATCTTTTGAGATGTGAGAATTGATTTCCAGTGTGACAAAAGAAAATATAACATTCAAATGGCTTGAGCTGGTTCATCTTTCAGTGATTCATTTCTTTCTTTTTCATGGCAATGACGACCAGAGGTCCTTATGGCATAATTGTCGTACATTTTACCCTCTTCTTTGCAGGTCCATGTACACTGTAAGCTCCGCCACTCGCGGCGATTGTCTTCATATAGCTAATTTTGATTAATTATTTGACCTAAAACATTCTATTTTTATTTCTAACTCCGTGACTATCCATCACCAAAATCAGAAGATTCATCAAGAAACTTTCGGTCATACGCATGGGATAACGGAAAACAACATAAATTAACAATGTTCTGGACATAAGTTTTGGTATCAATCATGCACGGAACATGAGATTAACATCTCTCTCTCAATCAACCTTAGGGGAAAGAGGAGAGAGCTAAGAGGAACGCGCCCCACGCGCGGGAGGGAAAACAGAAGGAAATCCGGAGTTCCCTCTCTCCTGGCCGAACGCCGATGGATCCTCCGTCGCTGCGTTCCGGTCCGGGAGGGGGGGGGGGTTTGTTAAATGGTGGAGGCGTGCCAAGGCTGCGGCGTAGCTCTGGGTAGGTGGCTGGGATGTTGAGCCGACTTTGGCGGATCGATCTCGATCGGCCATCTCGGTTTGTGGGTGTCGATCGCGGTGGTGCAGCGGCGGTTCTCTGGTTTTCTGGCGGTGGCTTCTTCCGCCTGTGCCCCTGCGTGTTGGGCTGTGGTTGTTTGGAGCTGGTGGTGGCGGGTCGATCCCGGTGGGATTTGGCTCGATCTAGGTGATGGATCTGCTGGGGGTCTGCAGCATGGTGCAGGGGTACCTGATGGCGTTGGCGGTTGCCGGCGGGCGGAGGATCTGCCGGTTGTGCTTGGCCACGGCTGGGATTGGCGGTCTTTGGGCTGGGCCTGGTTCTTGGGCCGCTGTGTAGTTTGTTGTTTTGTATTTTGCTGGTTTATTTGGTTTGGTTGTTTTGGTGTTCATATGTCCCTCCTCATGTGAGCGAGGGTTTGGTTATTTTGTTTGGTTTGGGTAGTGGCGGTGCTTCCTGATCTTCAACGTGGCGGTGAATCACCCCTACACGTGGTCTGGTTGTTTTGGACACGGTGTCCGAACGGGTGGAAACAGTTCATCGTTTGTTGATGATGCGGATGCATCGCCTTTTTTTTCGGTTTGGATTAGGGTTTTGTTTGGTTATTGGGTTGGGCCCGTTTCGGCGCATGTAAGTCACCCGGGGTGATGTTCCCGTAACCCTGTTGTAATGTTGTGTAACCACAGGTTGCCTCGTTATTAATGGATTGCTTATTTTCTCTCAAAAAAAAAAACATCTCTCTCGACCGGTCACACAGCAAGTACCTTGTAAAGTAGCCACAAGTTTTGTATTAGCGTCCCACAACTTTTTCGAAAAATAATTGTCCTGTACTCTACCTTACAAATTGTCCAACTCCGTAACATGAATATCTCTAATTGATTTCATTGTACCTTTTGCTTCCTTCAAAGGCCATGCCACTTGATTCCTCATCCTCACATTTGTACAGTTTTGTCCCATGAATGATTATTATTTTGGTGTCGATCAGCCCTTTATGTTCCATATCTTGACTTATCAATAATGACTCTATATGCAAGTTATTATTGGCCTCAAACTTCTTCTTTTTTATTTTAAAGACAAAAAGATATGAAGCTTGGAACCGAATCAAGTGGAGAGGCCTATTGATCGCCACACTTATGTTATTCATCAGTGAAGAGTCGAGTAGGTGTATATGAAACATATAGTCATATACCACATTTAGAGTTATGTACATATATGCATTGGGGTGAAATTTGCATAACCTAAATTGCAAACCACACACCATTTCATTTTTTTAATAGTATTTCATCTCACATCTTTTTATACTTCTTAAAATACCCTCGAAGTCAGACTCTCTCTCTCTCTCTCTCTCTCTCTCTCTCTCTCTCCCCCCCGCTCCCCCAAAAAAAAAAAAAAAAAAAACCAAGACAAAACTCTTACTCTTCTTTCTTCTCAATTTGAAAATTTACCAACCTCAACCATTCGTCCTTCAAACTCGATGCATCAGCACCTCATTCATCGATAATCTTTAAGACCCCCAGTAATGCCCTCATTTAAGACGTGTATTCCTCTGGAAGCTCTCCATAAGCCTTCAGCAACCTAGCCTCATCAGGCATGTACTTGAGAATCAAATCAGCTTTGTCATCCTGATAGTCACGAAGGCCAACAAGAATGATATGCCCAGCTGCAATCCAAACCAACAAGAAGGCAAAAACAAACAAGAAGCAAACTTTTGGGTGTGCAGTTTTGTATATTAGTAACATACTAGAAAGTAATTCACAGAATTCAGTTTGTCTAACCCCATAAAAAGAATTCATCAAGTTCAAAGAATCTATTCATACCTGTAGGAAGTCATCCATGTCCTAAATCTTACCAGAATACTATGTACAACAATGTGCAGAACAAAATATGACTACCACTAACACAGAATGCATAACAAAAAAACAGAATGCATCAATCAAAAGAAAGAAAGAAAGTAAACAAAATTTTTTTGACTAACCCAAAAGGCATAAAGATGAAATTTTTTCAATCTCCAAATTTCGATTGAATTGCAGAATAGTAACAACGATTGAATTGCAGAACAGTAACAAAATTTCTTAGTCAGATTGAAGCTTGAACTGAATCTTCCTCTAAAAAATGTCACTCTTCAACGCCTCTCACACACACCAATCCCTCTCCTTCTCCAAATCCCTAACCTCCCTAACCCCTCTCTTCCTCCACACAACCCTTAAACCCTTAACCCCAAAGCCCACATTCATCCGAATGGGCGGCGGGCCCAGAACCTTCCCCAGAGGCATATCCAAGTGGCAGTGGAAGCGCATGCAGGCCAAGAAAGCCAAGCAACTCCTCAAGGCCCGCCTCTGCCGCGAGCGCCAAATCTGCGAGATGCGAAAGCGGGCCGAGCTCAAAGCAGCCATGTCGGAGCTCGAGCGCCCTTGGGAGACCGTCGAGGAGCCTCCCAATTTGTTCTCTGTCAATGCTGATGAGCAAGTTAAGGTCTTGGCCGATTGGTTCCAAAAACCGGGAGGGTTTGACTTGTGGACCGAGAGGGATGGGCCGAAGCTGTTTCAGACCATAAAGGACCTGCCGTCGACGAGGTTTTTTCCCAAGGGGGTTGTGCATAGTGAGGCCGTATATGAGGAGGGAGAGAGAGAGAGAGAGAGAGAGAGAGAGAGAGAGAGAGAGAGAGAGAGAGAGAGAGAGAGAGAGAGAGAGAGAGAGAGAAAAAAGAGAAAATCCGAGGGTATTTTAAGATGTGCAAAAAGATGTGAAAAGAAATATTATTAAAAAAAATGAAAGGGTGTGTGGTTTGCAATTTAGAGTGTGCAAATTTCACCCCCCATATGCATTTAAATACAACTAAAGAATCAATCATGCTCCGCTTCCAACCAAGTAAAACTCTCATTTTCTTGAGCCAATCATATTATTCATTATCGACCATGTTACAGTGTTACTTGGTCGGAAGATGCAAAACCAACATTGTATAACACCATTCGTTTTCTTAGACAATAAGTAGTTGGCTTTAATTCAAACTAGAAATATTGTTCTACTTAGAAATAAAGACTCATGCCAAATTGCCAATAGACCAAATGATGATGGAAAATCAGACTTCTTTTTTATTGTACATTTTCTTATAAGTTAATAATATTCTCAAGTACATCGTAAACAAAAGCAGAAAGGTTTGTCATGCATTCTTTTCTCTCTTTTTTTTTTGGTCTGAAGTTTGTCATGAATTCATACCTTGGGGTTAGATATTGTGCTCATGGTTATTTAGTGTGCTCATGGTTTCCCAACCTTTTTTTTCTAATGCAGTTGGTAATATCTTATTTATTGTGCTCATGGTTTTTATGCAGACAACCGGCAAACAAAATTTATAATATATATATATATATATATATATATATATAGACACACTAGCCTTTCTCCACACACACTCTGTATGTGTATTGTGTAAGTATTTTTTTTGCTGAAAATAAAAAAGAAAACTATTTTTGCAGAGAAGAAATAATGGGAGAGAAAAACGGGTTGTGGTTTTTTTTTTTTTGAATAAGAATATATTTTGTAAATGTCATAATTGTCCTTGTGATTTAATTAATTCTTAATGTTTATTAATTTTCTAGGATTATTTATGTCAAAATTTTAGATTTTGGCTAACAAGCTCTCTTCTCTTAATAATAGTATATATATATATATATTTATATTTAAATCAATAACGTAATTTAGAATGTTATTATTAAAAGAAAATTGACAGGGATAAAAACTACAAAAAAATATGGATGCCTGTTTTCCCATCGGGACAACAACAAAACTCCTTATAACATTGCAAGGCAGTTGTAACAAGATTGGACATGAATAGATTAGGGACATGGATGACATTGTTATCCTTGTCCCCAACCGCCACTTTGTCAACCCTAACCAATGACGGAGTTTAGAATTTTAGATCGGGTGAGCGAACTAAAATATTTTTTTTTTAAATAAATTATTACTTAAGGTGTGGTATTATCTTAAAAGTAAAGTGGTTAGTATAAAATGACTTAAGTAATATCTTACCGTAAAATTGTAGGTTTTAAGTGCTCTTTTTGTTAGGTGGAAGACAGAGGACACAAAGCAATAACTATGGACACTATTGGATTTTGAAAAAGAAATGAGTTAAAATTAGGTGAATTAGTAGTTCTATGACTTCTATCCCCTCTATAATTATGGCAATCTTCCCCCACACCCCCCCCCCCCCCCCCCCCATTACTCAGTGGAAGGTGTATTGGATTGCAAATGGATTCTTCTCATTTTAAGCATAAACTAATAAAAAGTTTACACTGTGTGTGAGAATGAATAGTTTTTTTTTTCTTAGGTAGAAGATAAGTTGTTATTCCACGTATTTGTTTATTTCATCATTAAAAAAATAAGGACTAAATTCAGTTTGCCCCCTCCAACTTTGGGGCAAACATCAGTTTGGTCCCTAACTTTTTTCTTTTAATCATGATCGTCCCTATGCTTTCAATTTTCATCAACTGCGTCCAAATTCTCCAATTGTGACGTTACAAGCTGAGTTGGCCCAGACATAAGGGCTCACTTTACAGACTTTGACCCTCAATTTGGATAAAATGTCCAAACTACCCTCCTCTCCTCCTCTCCTAAATCCCACGACCCTCTCTAATCCCAAAAATCCGAGTCCCTTTGCAGCTCCGCCTAACCGCCACCATGAGTGCAACCCAACCCTCCTTTCCTCTCCTACCACACCTCACACTCTCAATCCGCTTCACCATCAAAACCAATCTCCGACTACACTCTCTCTCTCTCTCCTCACCTTCATCTCTCAGCCTCCCCAAACCACTATTTGTACTCTCCAGATGCATCCCCACCACCACCCAAATAATGAAAACCAGATTTCACTTCACCTTTGCCACCCAAACAATCAAAACCATATTTCACTTCACCTTCGCCACCCAAATCATCATAACTAGAATTCAATTCGCCTTCACCATTAAACCAGATTTCTCCTCTACCTCCAAGAAGCAACGCACCGTACACGCCGACAACTCAACTCAGCCACTGGCCATGTCCACAAAAGTCCATAACCTAGATTCCATAGCTGAGCAAACCTGCACAAAAAGAGGCCAGAACCAAAGATTGAAATTTTAGCCAAAATGAAGAAACACAGAAGAGAAAGATGAAAGCTTTAGAAATGGGTTACCTTGGAAAATTCATTTGGGGAGTTGTTGGGATTTTTTAGTCGAGTATCATCGTCGGTCTGGGTTAATTAGGGCTGCTCGAATCTAAGAGTGGCGGAGATGAAGACGAGTATGAATCTGAGACCTTCATCTTCATCCTCTTCCGTCTTTGTCTTCTTGCTTTACAACCATCGCCGCCTACACTACCACCCCGGACATCAAAATCCCGCCGGAAGCTCCTCCGCCTCGTCTCTGCTGCGTCGTGTCTCTGCCGCATCGTCTTCACCGACAACGATTCCAACCACCCAGATCGGATGGTCATTCTCAAGAATAAGAGAACAAGATTTCAGCAATTTTCAAGTGTAGGAGAGAAGAGAAGAGGGATCGTCGGTGGAGAAGAAGAGGAGCGGCGACAGAAAATGTCGATTTGATCGAAGACCCATATATTATGGGATTTATTATTTATTAATTTTATTTATTGAGATTATTGGATTTAAATGTCCATTATGCCCTTTTAAGTCTGCAATGTGGGCCCTCATGTTGGGGCCAACTCAGCTCGTGACGTCACAATTGGAGAATTTGGACGCGGTTGATGAAAATTGAAAGCATAGGGACGATCATGATTAAAAAAAAGGTCAGGGACCAAACTGATGTTTGCCCCAAAGTTGGAGGGGGCAAACTGAATTTAGTTTTTTTTTTTTTTTGTTGTAATTTGATTATATTATCTTTATTTATTTTTAAATATTAAAATTTATTAATATTTCAAAATTATTTTAATATACTTTCTTAATTTCAGCTAACGATACATCTTCTCTTAATAATAGTATTATGAACACATCAAAAACTCATAAAATACAAGCCAAAGTTATTTATTTGGTAGCTTCACCTAAAAAATTAACCTTTTTTTTTTTTTTGAATGAAGATAATAGTTTCATTAATAGGAAGCTCAGGCCAGAATGGCACGATACATAGGTACCATTACACTTACAAAAATTCCGCTCATTTTCCGGAGCCTAGCAGAACAACATAATTCTATACTAAAATAATAGCAGACAAAGTTCCCGGTGCCAATGCGCTCAATTGCGGTACACCAAAGAACTTTGCACTTAGATGTGTAGAATCACCGATCATTCTGTAGGCAAAGTACCAAAGCTACAGAATTGAATGATTAATCACCTTATGCAATTAGTATATTACTAATTTTGCTACTTTAGCAAGAAAACATATTACAAAAAAAAAAAAAAAAATTAAAAATCTTGCCCAGAAAAAAAAGGTTAAGAAAATCTGATCCTATGTGGACGACCCGCCGACCCGTAACTTCCCATCCCAGTCAAACTTACAAGAAAGGACAACAGTACGGAAATCACGTTCTACTTTTCCTCCACTGATAAGGGCATTCCCGTAATTCCAAACCCCCCAAGCCGGTTGATTCCCTTCGTATCTGCAGCCGTTAGATTCGACATTTCACACGTGGCGCTCGTAGACTGGACGACACTATTTGAGAATCGGATATTCCCCTAAAAATTCCCCCAAGATCTTGGCTCTTAAATAGTCTTACCGGACCAACCAAACCCTTTGACTCCACACAACACAAGAAATCAGTTTTGTTTTCCACTCATGAGTGAGCAACTCAAACGAGACTACCAAATATGCGACGAGATCGGCCGGGGTCGATTCGGCGTCGTTTTCAAGGCCGTCAAGAACGGCGACGTCTTCGCCGTCAAGTCCATCGACAAGCGCCTGGCCTCCGGCGACTCCCTGGACGCTCAGTGTCTGTTAACCGAGCCGAAGATCCTCCGGTTGGTGGCTCTCCACCCCAACGTGATCGGCCTCCACGGGTTTTACGAGGACGAAGACCATCTCCACATGGTCCTCGACATGTGTGACGCGCCGGATCTGTTTCGACGCGTCACCCTCAGGTTATTTGCTGAGCCGGAGGCCGCCTCGGTAATGTCACAGCTCATGCAGGCTGTGGCGCACTGTCACCGGCTCGGCGTGGCCCACCGCGATATCAAGCCGGATAACGTGCTGTTCGACGGCTGGGACCGGCTCCTCCTAGCTGACTTTGGATCGGCGGAGACGTTTGGCGAGGGGGAGCTGATGAGCGGCGTGGTCGGGACGCCGTACTACGTGGCGCCGGAGGTCCTTGCCGGGAGGGAGTACGGGGAGAAGGTGGACGTCTGGAGCGCCGGCGTGGTTTTGTACATAATGCTGGCCGGTTTCCCCCCGTTTTACGGCGAGTCTGCGGCGGAGATCTTTGAGGTTGTGCGGAGGGCGAATTTGAGGTTTCCGGCGAGGGTTTTCCACTCTGTCTCGCCGTCTGTGAAGGAGTTGTTGAGGAGGATGCTCTGTAAGGACGTTTCTAGAAGATTCTCGGCTGAGCAAGTCCTCAGTAAGTAGTTCATTTCTTTTTCACGGGTGAATCTTTCCGGTCTTTCATGAGAGACAAGAGGAAGAACATGGTGGTCGGTAGGAGGAATTCAGTTTTCAAAAATCTGGTTGATAATATAATAGACTGATAAACAAAGCTATAATAGTTTATTTAATCTTTGAAAAAAAAAAAAAAAAAAACTATTTACGAAATAATTAGTCTTAGATTTTGGATTTGAAAATGGAAGAATACCAAACTTATCTGATGTAGGATTGTTTGTTTGGGTATACAGGACACCCATGGATTACAAGTGGGGGAGGGGCCAGATCGAGCTGTGACTGATCATTAAGCCTGAAGCATCTAAATTACGTTTCTAATTAAGCCTAATTATCTTACTTATAAGATATCATATATATATATATATATATATAAAGCTCCTGATGTAAATATATGTGTAATGGACTAATGGTGATGGAAGAAACGAGAGCATTTGTAGTTGCTTTCTCGGAAAAGTAAGCGAATTTTTATTATCGACGCTTGGCTTGTATTGGTGGTCGGAGATGTGTAATGAAAGCGGCGGAGTTTCCTATATATATAGTTTGGAGTTATTATTTAGCTGTTGAAATCTTTGGATTCTAACAGATGTTGATAATGTATGTCTCGCTATCGTGATCAAGAGCAAAGGTAAACCTATCAACTATAGCATTTGATAGCAACAATATGTCATTTGATGATGGATATATGATGGGATCATGGTACCAATAGTCTAGTCCATGTAGATCCTTGAAAGGGAACCCATGTCGAAGTTGGCTAGAATATTGATTTAGAGCATCTTTAGCAATGCTAGTCATTTTTAAGTTAAATTTTAGCCAAAATAGCTAAAAAGTCATTTTAGCTAGTCATTTTAGCTAGTCACTTTAGAAATACGTCTGTATCAATGCTATCTATTTTAGCTAATTTTGAATTTAGATTACTTTTTAAATGAAGATCAAATAGTTTAAATGTATTTATAATTTATATAAAATAACTCAAAATGAATGTTTTAAATTATTGAGAGTCTTATCTCGCTCTCTATATTTAGGAGTGAGATAGCTAAAAGTTATAATGGAGAGCCACTTAGGAGTCTGGTGCAGCTGCTAAAATAGATAAAAAGCTAAACATGTGATGCAGAACAGATGGCTGCCCAATTTGAAGAACAATTGGATCGTGCTAAAGGAGGAACACGAAAAGTGACTAGTAGACGCGAAACAGCTCCACGGAGTCCGTTTGGGACGCACATTACCTTTCCGGAAAGGGAATCGCGCCAGAAATCAAACTCGTCGCTTTGCCACGACCTGTGACGTTTTTCGGGCTTTCGGGGTCGTTTAGGGCCTCAAAACTGCATTTTTCTATTTTCCGGTGTTTTGGTTTTCCTAGTTATTTTCGGGTTGTTTTTGTTTTTACCCATGGGCTTTAGGGTTTCATTGTTAGTCGCCCTACGGTTTATTTTCTTATAAATAAGCCGCCTTAAGGCTGCAGAACGCATCTATTATCTTTTATCAATAAATTTGAGATTATTCTCTTTTTATCTCTGGTGGACTCCAGAATCTTTGCTTAGGTTTATTGCTGGTAAACCTAGTTTATCAATCCGATCATTCCGTCTGCGTCAACATGCTTTCTAAAATAGCTAAGGAGCTAAAATAGAGAGTCTGCTAAAGATACTCTTAGTAGCATAACTTCTTGAATCGCATAATATATTTAAATTCAAATCACTAAAGATAAAGATAAAGATGAAAAATTATTAGGGGAAGATGATTTTAGATCACAAAATTGTGAATAATGAGATGTATAATCATATTGACGGAGATAATTATATATTAGGAAAGCCCTTGGGGGGACTCGGAAGGGTGGCCAATCTCCTCATTTCATATCATATAGATGACTCATGAAGTTGACGTTATAACTAGTAAATGTAAGTCCCTGCTTGGTCTTTTTCAAAAGTAGGATGGAGGATGGTCCATGCCCTATATATATGGGTGCTGATAACTTATTAGAAGTAGATATTGTCAATATTGTTATGGTAGGTAGTTCCAATAAATATTTGTGAGTAATTTTATGGTATTGTTTCTTTCAAGTTCCAAATTTGGTAGTTGCTTCCTAGACAGTACCCATCATTCACCGCTCACCTTTGTGGTGGCATAGTTGCTTCTGCAACGTACCTTCTGACTAGTGAACATGGTGGGGATAGCCAATATATGTAGCGCATTCTTTTGTTTCTCCGTACCCCATCCGTAGTTATAATAGGTAGTGATGGAAGCCTATTGGAAAAATTCATTTGTGACAATTAAGCGACTATCTCTGAAAGTACAGCTTACTCTGGTTATTTCTGTCATTGAGATTATAAAGAGAAGAAAAGGAAAGATCATTCGGTGAACTTGTGTGTAAGCAAAACAAACAACTAGTTTTTAGTAATAATAGTATCTGTTTATTTGTTCGAAGAGGTCAAGTTTGAATCTGCCTTTTCAAATATCAAATTGAAATGTGTTGCATACGATTATCAATATCACTGGAATTGGAAGTTGTTTTAGTTAATCTTTGCTAATACTTAAAACGGATAACATATCAGTTATAAGTAAACCAGAAGCGATTACATAAGCGAGATGGAGGCCGGCGTCCATACTGATTGTTAGTACTAGTGTGATATCGACAAAACACTTTCTGATGCTTAAACTTGTTGAATAAGGAATTTGGCAAAACTTTAGCAACAAGAAAGTAGTTACCTTGAATTGTGGAGATATTACACTATACTTTGGTTAAATCGGAGGGGATCAAACTCTTGAACCAACTTAATTTCTTGTTCTGCCTCACCCCTTGGGCTAACCCAAGGGTTTGCATATTGCACTATTTAGCAGCAAAAGACTCTCTGACTTGTCCTCATGTTGAGATTGAATAACCCCATTCAAGAATGCTTTTGATTACCTTCAATATGGTGTTACATACCAATTTGTCATGTAAGGCTACATTGAGGCCACAGTTGGACAGGAAAAGTAGATTGAACTAGTAATTGGAATTGGATTGCCTTAGATTCAACAACAAAACATCTCAAGAACCTTTGTACCAAAAAAAAAAAAAAAAAAACATCTCAAGAACCTTGTAATCTAGGAGCTCGAAAGATTATATTGCTGTCTTCTTTCAATCTATATATATTCTACTATTAAGTTTAGATGACATATAAGAGTGCTTTTTTTGTTTTCTTTTTTTAAGAAACACGATCATTCAAGAAATCAATATTGATTCCATTTGAAACTTTATAAGGAACAATTTTGGATATTGTCCTACCACCCTATCACTCTCTCACCATGTGTACTTCTGTAGCACTAAACCCTCTTTCAATTATGTTAATTTATTCCACTTCTAATACTTAAATTTTGACAAAACTGGTTAATGCATGAGGGCTCTCTCAACTTGGAGACCATAGCTAGAATTGCAAAGCAAAGGGACAAAGCAATAATGCAACCCCAACTGCTGCCATATATAGTGTCTTAGATTCTTGTGTGCGCCAAGGTCCCTGTTCCTTTCAACTTCAAGTGTTTCTGGGGCTCTTTAGCGTCCGTGGTCCTCAAATTCCATGTGCTAAGGTCAGTGATTTGAAACTGTGCCTTGCTAGCTGTATGTGGTTTTAAGTCTTTAAGGTACCCTTATATCAAAGAGTAGGGGAAAATTAACATAAGCTTTTTATGCCATGTCTGTTTTTAGAAGTTCCGAGTCCCAAAAACTCACGGTAATGTTTACCCCAAGAGAACGGGTATGGCTTTTTTGATCGGTAGGGAAGCATTTTGGCCCGGTACATGCAAAATGAAAACAGATGATGATACAAACACAAGCACACAACTGAAGAAAATGAGGAGCATTTAGCTATAAAATTTTCTATCCTACTTTTGATTGCATGAGGAAGATAAAATGAACTAGTCCGCCTACAATAAAAACACTATTGAGTTTCACAGCATGAGGATAAAAGCAACAAGACCAACACATCTCCTTGCCACTTTGACATACTCTACCTAATAATGCTACTAGAGTTGAAACAAGCTTTAATCAAGCCTGCTGACTTGATTGTGTTGCAGTTCCAGTTTCTTCATCTCCTTCACCCGACATTTCCTCCAGTGATTTTCCCTTTGACTCCGGCACCAAGAAAGTAAACAGCAACCCTAGAAAGTTGACCACACCCAAAATTATGAGGGTGTTCTTCACCCCAATGCCCTTTTCTGCATACTGAAAGCCGAATGCTCCAACCATTGCTCCAGCCTTCCCTGCTGCAGCTGATATACCATGGCAAGTCGACCTTAGCCTCGCGGGGAAAATCTCTGCAGGAACTACAAAAGTAGTGGCATTTGGTCCGAAATTGGAGAAAAAGAAGGTCAACGAGTATATAACAACAAACCCAACTCGGTTAGCTTTCAGAGTCCAGTGATGATAAGGAATGGCCAAGGCAAACATGAAAACTGTCATGAAGAAAAATCCCATTACTTGAATTGTGAACCTCCCAATCCTATCTATGAATGCCACTGTGAACCAATACCCCGGAACTGTGCTGCAGAGAGCAATTAGAGTCTGTGCTCTAGAAATTTTGAAGACTTCTTCCATGGCACTCATGGTGTTTGCCTTAGGGATCCAACCAATGGCACTGAAGATGTCCTTTTGGAATAGATTCTGACTGTAGAAGGCAATGTCTAGCAAGAACCAAGTGCTGGTAGTCCCAAGCAAGTGAAGACCATGACGACTAAGGAAAGCCTTTGAAAATAAACCAAAATCATTTCTTCCTTGTTGGGAGCGTTCCTCTATTTTCTCTGGTTCTGCTTCTACCTCAACCTGCAGAACTTTTGACATGTCAGCAGCTGCCTTCTTAGCATTCTTGGAAACCAAGGCAGTGTATCGAGCAGTTTCGGGCATTTTGGCACGCCAATAGTAAGTAAGCAAAGCTGGGATTGCACCGAACATCAAAATTATTCTCCACGCATAATCTGCTTCTGGGAAAATAGAGGCAGCTGGATCAGTTGTATAAGATGGAGCAGGATATAACTCCTTGAAAACTGTAGATACAATTATCGCAACCATTCCACCAGCCAAGATCCCGAAACCTTGCATTGCAAATACAGCAGCAATGAAGGCGCCACGAGTCTTTTTATTAGCATACTCGGACATGATAGTAGCAGAAAGAGGGTAGTCACCACCAATGCCAAAGCCTAGCCAGAACCTGAAGAAGCATAGTGTCGAAATAACAGCCTTAGGTTGTTTACCAAATGAAAGGCCGGAGGCAATGGAACATAAAACCATGACCATCAGGACCATTCCATAGACACGTTTTCGGCCTAATTTGTCACCGAGCCAACCAAAGAAGAGCTGGCCTGAAAGTGTGCCACAAAAGGCCACACCATTAACAGCAGCCGAGACATTTGAAGGCAGACTTCCAGGATCAGCAGAACCATGTTGTTGGTAGTATATGCGACCCAGTAATTTGGTGACAAGAGAGATGCAGAACAGATCATATGCATCAGTGAAGAATCCCATGCCAGCAATCACAATTGCTGTGAAATGATACCATTGTGTTTTGGCCTCATCAAGTGCATTTAACACACTCAGTTGGTCTTTAGCCATGACTAACTAGCAAGCCCTCAACAAATAGTTCTTTTTCTTTCAATTGTATGTGTTCCTTTCACCTGTAACCTGAAAAACGAGAAGTGTATGTAAAGTCAAATCTGAGGCTTATTAGAAGAAACCGGACTCCAAAACGTTGAGCGATCAAAGAATGAGTCAACTATGTATATCAATATATTCACTGGACAAATCTAAACAGTGCAAGTTCCGACACCCCTAAAATCTCCTGAACTGGAAGTTTGATACCATGTCAGGCATTAATGGATCAATTAAGTCAATTAGGTGTAACAAACTATTTAACAACCCAATCAAATATGTAAAAGCACCGCAAAAATGTGATTCAGACGAGTCATAAGTTGGCTCATGAGCCAAGCGTTAAACTTATGAAAGCACAACAGAACAAGGGGCTGATTTGGCTGATTCTACAGATAATGAGTTTACGTGAAGACATAGAGGTTTAAGCAGGACCATACAACCCTTGATAATGAGTTAATGACAACGGAAAGAAACTTGAGAAAATGACCCAAAACACAGGAACTCATGTGTCAAAAGTTGAATTGGTACATATTTGTCACAAAGCAAAACTAAATATAAGAGATATAGTTGAGTTTGCAAACAGATGGATACACATGATTTTTAAACAAATTATTTGTCGTTATAGTAGTTATTGTTGGGTTCAATAATCAAAAGAAAATCTTCAGTGGAGTTCAAATTGTTTAATTCCAAGTTGGGGTCAAACTTCTACTACATATTTTTGTTTTTCAAGGCTCTAAAGTCTAAACAAACATAAGCAGATATACACAGAGTTAATACAAGCCAGGTTCCCCATTAAAGGTGAAGATGAAGAACAAAGATCTAATGGTTTAATTTGTTTGACGTGAAAAAAAAGAAAGAAAAAACAAAAGGTAACAAACAAACCTTTAACTAAAGACTTTTCATTCTTTGGATCTTGAAACAGAAAAGATATGAATGACTTGTGGTTCTTAATGAAGCATATGATTTTCAGTTGCAATTTTTCATATCAATGAAATAGAAACAGCTCCTTGAATTTTCCTCTACTCTATTTGGGAGCTGACATGAACTAAGGAGAAACATCAGAGAAGATTCTTGAAGAACAAAAGCAAAAGACGTCGAAGTCTCCTGACCTTACCAAGTCACCATCCAACCCTCAAAAACTATATGGTATTCAAAGAAACCAGTTTTTACGTCCCAAAGCAAGAAAAGGTTACATCTTTTTCATTTAGGGAAGAAGGAGAATATTTGAGTTGCTGATAAAGTAATCTGGGGTTCACATCCAAAACCAATTGGCAATGGATGGAGTGGCCCAAACCCTTATAAACCCATAGGCAATGTCCCATTTTTCCCATGTGGGATGTATATATATTCTCAACACGCCCCCGCACGTGTGACGAATTTTTCAAGCCATACACATGGACAACTTGGGTGACGTGGAGCCCGTGTGGCCGTTAGGCATGCACACGTGGGTAACCCGCTCTGATACCATGATAAAGTAATCTGAGGTTCACATCCAAAACCAATTGGCAATGGATGGAGTGGCCCAAACCCTTATAAACCCATAGGCAAGGGCCCATTTTTCCCATGTGGGATGTATATATATTCTCAACAACTGCGTGCCCAAGCCTAAAGCACAAGTGCAACATAAGGTTTACTGTTTGATCTCTGCAATACGTTCAAATCTGTATACGATCATGAAAAAAAGATGATTGAAAATTAAAGAAACCAGATAAAGAATGACAAGAAGAAAAGATTTTTGGTTGAGCCATGTCCATCATGTTATATATGATCAAGAATTGAAGAACAACTATTGAGGAAGCAAAGCAATTAAACCCATTACAGTGAAAAAGCAAACGAAGCAAATGAAAAAACATTGAACAAAAAAAGCGCCAAACCTCAAAACTTGTACACGAACGAACGATCGAGAGGTAAATGATAGTAGAAGAAGAGCCTAAGTTGTTATCCACTAGTTCACTGAAAGAAACAGAAGAGCTGTCGACAGTGATGAGATGCTCTTCAAAGAGAGAGCGAGTCTCCCTTGTAAGTTTATAACTTTATATGGCCTAATTTTTATTTGTCTTCTACTATTAGAGAAGAGTGAGAAATGAGAGGATAGGGACGGATCGACGACTCGAGAATGGAGGGGTTGGTTTCCGTATTTAAATGCAAAACATCCTCTAATCAAGAGTCTAAAATACTTCAATGGCTACACGAATCTACATTTTTACCAAGCATATTCCCCCCGTTTCTCACTCTAGCTTCCCTGCGTTTACTTGTTATCCTACATTCCTACCTTTCATATCTTAATTCTTAATTGGTCAACCTTTAAAACTCATAAAAAGTAGTTTTTATTAGAAGCAAAACAAATCCGAACCATATGGCCCGATTGAGGAATTTAATTGGCATTTATCATATTAGATAAGGTTCTAGGTTCAAATCTCGTTTTATTAAAATATATAAAATAAAATTTCAAAAAAAAATATATATATAAAATAATAATAACAATAACAATAATAATAATAATAAATAATAAATAAATGATAATCACAAATTTCTCGGTCAAATGACTAATAATAATAATAATAGCATATGAGACGGATAATAAAAATAAATAAAAGTTATGAGAGAGGAGGTGTTGTACCTTGTTGGGAAAACCATTCAGTTAATGATGTGAAAATGTTAGCCGTGAAAAAAAAAATCTCATTTTGATATATTCGTATATTTGCGTTCATGAGAAAATCATGTATATGTAGAATCTGATGCATTAGCTATAGCTGGGATTTGAATCACAACCAAAAAAGAAAGAACCAAAGATTCGCATGTCTAGCTCATATTTTCCATTTGAAGCAGAGAGTTGGATGCTCAGGGTTGTTTTTATTGACCATTTGATCGAAGAGAATTAAATTGGTATACGTACGTAATTCCAGAATTTCCATTTGGAAGAAGTTTAATTAATTATATACTGCTCAAAAGGTAAAGATGGCAAATTTGAACATAGCTCGAATATTGAGAGGTTGCAATTTCAAGCATTGCTGTTTACATAGCATATAATAATTTGACTTGACTATAAAAGTTTAGTCTAAACCGGCCGAAAGAAGAGCTAAAAAGTCTAAAATGTGATGAACTCCAAAAAGGCACAACCCAAGAATATATTTGAACAGTATTTGTTGATTGCATGCATGTTAAGAATGGTCAATCTTATTATTGAGTAACCCAATTAGGTTTTCTTTTTTCTTATGATTCGTATTATCTCCGAAGAAAGAGCTGTTCATTACAAGTGAAAGGTGCAGCCCTAGGGTTTCCACCTCTCTGCACCACTTTGCGGCTCTTCGGTAGATTACGAATGTTGGTTGGTGATCTAACATTCTAGGAATGAATCTAAGAATTATCCGCATTTATATACACGTGCGCTTTATTTCATACAGTTGCATATTAAAAAAATTTCGATAGTATTTTTAGAAGCGTTTAAGAAATTACTATGAAAATCGTGTGTTTAATTGAGAAACAATATCTCAAGAGGACTCATTTGTATCATGATCCTACCTAAATCCTATGCATAACAATTGAGAATCCTACGGACCCCTCTCCACCAAGGAATCATTGAGCATTTTCACATAAACACACCTAGATAGAACCTTAAATTATAGAATTGCAAGTCTAACTCAAATTACAAGTCCGTTCCAATAAGGACCTTTCTCTGTTCATATCAATCTAGTTACAGAGAGTCACCCACCATTTCTAGCTCAATCAAATTCCATGAGTTGAGAATTTTCAACCTTTCTGTAACTCTTAGTTTGACCCTCAACTGCTCAACTAGTCAAGTCATATAGACCGCATCTTTCCACATAAAGGGGTGTGCTGTACATCGATCTCTCGGGCTTTTGACTCGATCAAAGCTTCAACAGAATTAGTGTTAGTCAGCCAAACCTAATTAATGGTGGTATGGATTTGTTATAGATTTACTAGCTAGTTTCATCGGATAGTCCAACTCCAACACCATTACCAATAATGGTCTACTGCACAATTTGGCATTTGACAAAAAATATATCAATGCTGGGACGTAACGCATTCTTGGAATTTGAATAATTGAAAATAGAGGCAACAAGCCAACAATATTAATTGTTCCCGCTCCTCAAGTCGTATAGTATTTTCAACGAGTGGTGATTTTATGACACTACTTTTAAGCATAGTTTAGTATTTGCGCTCCATTTTAAAGTAGTTAAAACTAAAGTGTAAGTATAAAAAATAGAGTGTTCAAATCACTCCCTTCTTGAATTCATGTCAATAAAGTAGGTTTTTTTTTTTTTTTTTTTCGATGACTGAAAGAAGACAGAAACTACAATACAAATCCTCTACTAACACCCCCTCCCAGCTGATCCAAATGGAACTCTGGGGACACAGAAAGGGGTAAACAAAAGGATTAGAATGTTGGTGAGCCAAATCTGCCAAACGATCCGCGACGAAATTCGCCTCTCTGTAAACATGTCAAAAAATGATAGACTAGAAGGTCGCAGTTAGCATATGAATATCATTTACCAGCATCTGAATTCTCCAAGGCACTTGAGCTCTTCTGTGGAAGCAATCAATCAACAATTTAGAGTCTCCTAAGACAACAACATTGGCATAATGATGTAAATGGGCCGTATGAAGAGCATCTCGCAACGCAGTGGCCTCAGCTGTAAAACTAGATTACAAACAAGCTCACACAAGCATGTTCATCATTAACCTTAAACATACCATTGACATCATAAGTTGAGGCCATTGTTGCAGCTGTAGAAACAAAAGAATAAGTCGAGGTCGAAGTCTTATACTATTCACCAACTGTAGCTTCTGAATGGGCAGAACACAATGCTTGTAGACGGTGGTGATAACAGGGACCCTAACCTCCTTTTTATATAAGTTCAAGTCTCAGGAAATCTCCCATAAAGATTTTCCTTACGGTGCGTTTGGATGAGAAAATTATAAAATCCGTAGGAATTTATAAATGATGGAATCTTTAACTCCATCAATCTAAAATTCCGTTAATTACAATTTCTATTGTTTGGTTGCATCTATTTAGGATTTGAAATGTGTAATAAATTAAGAAAGTTTAAAACAAATAAAAAGATAAAATAGAAAAAAGTCTTGTTTTGAAAATAAAAATTGAATACTGCAAAGGAATTCGTAAATAACACATATTTTGGTGGAAATTGAAGTGAGGAATTTAAATAACGAATTCCTTTATTTTTTTCCACAGAGAAATTTAAAATTACCAATCTGATAATGCCACACGAAGGAATTGACTTTTAAGAATTATGAAATCCTCACTTTCAATTAAATTCCATCATTTTTTCTCTCATCCAAACACACTCTTAAAGAACAAGACTTGTATCTCGGATTCCTAATGCATCACAGTTTAGGACTTTCTTGTAGTCTAATTAATGGATTCCCAATCCAATGATAAATACACTATCACATTAGATATCTAGGTTGATTCTTTTCCAGATCTATGTTGTATTCGATTTAATGCTTTGATGGTTTCCTAGTTGCTCTAGGATAACTTGTGATGAGTCCACTTTTGATCTAACAATCTCCCACTTGGACTATCACTGGCTATCTAGGACAACCAAAACTGAACAACATCAACTCGTTTACAACCAACTGTAGTGTGCACCAGAATAAGGAAAAGTCTCAAAATCCATTCAACATGGTCAAAACACAGTAGCTTATGCAGAGCAAGGAAAAGCATACATTTTAACAAAAATGCAGCACTTCCAGACCACTATCATAAGCTCCTGCATTCTACATATGCTATTAAAACAAAAAATGCAGTATATGAACATCGTGCATTACCAGAAGATCATATACCTGAATGGTCCAACTGAATGTTTCAAAATGAAACTCAAGCATAACTGAAAAACACTGATGGCCTTAATGCTTGTACTTTAAACTGAAAGAACATGTTCACTGAAATTACAAGACCATCTGACATTTAGGTAAATCAAGAACACAAAATAAAGTTGCAGAGAATTTTAATAAAATTGCGGTAACACAACTTGAATGAAATACCTCGAGAATTTTATTGATAATCAAAATTCAATAATACATAAAGTTGTGATGATGAATAGACTGGAATTCACAACTACCAGAAACTTACAAGAACTTAGAAAATACAAAACTCATAAAAATTTGCTCTTACTAAATAGGCTCCCACTGAACTCAAGAACCTAAACTAGGTAAAACACCAATGTTCTCAATATGTTTCTTGAAGGCTGCAACTGACAATGCCTTAGTGAATGGATCTGCAAGCTGAAAGTCTGTGCTTATACTCAATACTGAAATTTCACCATGCTTGACTCTCTCCCTCACACTGTAATACTTGAGGTCAATATGCTTTGAGTTATTTGACCTTTTACTGTTTTTACTGAAGAACACAGCTGCCTCATTGTCACAATAAATTACAAGAGCATCAGAAACTATATGACTTAAAATCCTAGTCTGCATCAAGAAATTTCTAATCCATAGCCCTTCACACATTCCTTCATATACTGCAATAAATTCTGCCTGCATTGTAGATGTTGTCACTAAGGTTTGTTTCATAGTTTTCCAAGCAACAGCCCCTCCTGCAAGCATAAAAACATATCCACAAGTCAATTTCTTGGAATCAGGATAATTTCCTGCAAAATCTGAGTCTGTATATCCTACAAGCTTCAACTGTTCCACTTGTCTATACACAAGCACGTGGTTTCTTGTAACATCCCGTATCTTCACTTACCTGTTTACTAGTCATTTGGACGGTAAACGGCCTTTACTTCCACTTTTACTGTCGTTTAAGTACTTTTAGTGGCCCTAAAAGTTGACTTTTTGTTCGGGTCAAAATTTGAGAAAATGTTCTTCATGGAAGTTGTAGACAACGTTAAACCGAGCGCGTGGATATGTGGTACGTAAAAATCGGAGTCCGTATGCGAAAGTTATAAGCGAAATACTAAAGTTACTGTTCATGTGGTAAGTTTCTATAAATAGCCAAGTTACTGTGGTAAGTTTCCATTTTTGGAAACCTACCGGGCTTTTCTCTCTCCTCTCCCCCGATTCTTTCCCTCTTCGACCCGATTGCTTCTTCCTCCGATTTCTTCCTCCTCCGGCCACCCCACGACGGAATCCGGGCACCGGCAAGCTCGCCTCTTCATCCTTGTCACGCCTATGGTGGTGTTTTGCGGTGGCTCGGCCGGTGGAGCTCGGAATTTTGCCGTGAAGTTCACTGTAGCAGTTTGGGAGTTTTGTCGATTTCCGGCGATTCCGGCCGTCTCCGGCCACCAAACCGGCGTCGAAGGTTCGGTTTTTGACATAGATCATTTCCCCTAAGGTATTTCCTTTCAATTTGCAGTGTAGAGGTTGAATTAACAATTTGCAATTTCTAGGGTTCTTGGAGTTTTCTGGAAAAATTTCACCGGCCAATTTGGAGCCCTTCAAGGTAAAATTGGGACTTGTTGCAGTTGAGAAATTTGTTGGGTTTGTTGTTTTGCAGCTACTGTCAATTTTTTGTGGCCATCGGAGGTGGTGGCCGCCAGCGCGTGGGTCCCACGCGCCGCCACTGTGGGTGGCGCGTGGAGGCGTGTTGGGCTGTGTTTTAATTCCAGTTTTTAGCCCATTAAATCCTATAAATATTGTAGAGCTTGTATATGAAATTTGGTGAATTTTGGAGAAGCTTGGAATTAATTATGAATTTTTGAAGTTTAGGGTTTTGATTATCGAATTATGAAAATCCGACCGTCGGATATCTCTCGGTTCTGCCTTAGAACCTTTAAATTAACGAATTGGTATTAGTGGTATAATTTGGGCTGAATCCGGGGAGAATGGGAGATGTAATTTATGAGGAATTGAGTTTAGGAATCATATTAAATTGTTGAATAATTATTCACAAAATATAATCGTGTACAGGATGTCGTACCGAGCTCTGGCTCGATAAAGGAACTCGTATACGTGACCGTCGGAATAGTACTGTGAGTGGACTTTTGTTTTTAAGAATTGATGCATGCATTTATTTCTTAAAGTAATGCTCTAATTATTTATCATATTACATTTCGAGCATATGATTTATTTTCAGAGATTGATTATTATTTGACGAATTATTTATTTCCGAGGTGATTTCCGGAATTATACTTTTTTATTATATTTCTATTCGTCGATTTGAGACTTTTAAAGGATTTTCGAAATGGGATTTCGATGGAGTTATATTTCTTGTTTATTTATCGACTTTCGGTTTTGGCATTGGGAGTGCCTTGATGATGAACTTGGAATTGGTTTTGTTTCGATTTATGGAGATTATGTTTTATTATTATTTTCTCTCCTATTTATTTTTGAACTTGAGATTATCTTGGCGTGTGGGACACGTCGTTGGAAATTCATTTGCGAGAGTTGGGGAAACTTTATGGATTTATGTGGTTTTCGGATTTTCTTTTGCCATACTATGGGTGACTATTATCATTGCTAGCATTGATTTTCCGCCTTTGTGGCGCGGTGATGGGATCACCGTAGCCCTCCGCCTTTGTGGCGCAGGTTACTGTCTGTGTGACAGTAATTCTGTAGCCCGGTATCCTATCGCTACACTTAGTGGCGTAAGGGTATATTACGGGAGTAATGGGAGTATTTTAGCCTGGGAGGCTATCACCCGAGCCTGGGAGGCTCACTCGTATGGCTATCGTCTTCCCCTACTCATTATACTATTTTCGACTAGCGGGGCTAGTCCGATTTATTTTAGCCAGCGGGGCTGGATTTATTTCCTTGAGTATCTGAGTTTCAACCTTTTCTTTTATTCGTTTGTGACTAGCGGGGCTAGTCGGCTTGCATGAGCAGAACTCCTCTTATTTTATTTTTGTTAATCATTGCATGCATCGAGAATTTTTAAAGAAATAAATGTGGGAAAGTATAAAATCCATTTGGTTTAAATTTGTTTATTTTTTTCCACTCACGCTAACGTTTTTATGTACTTTCCCCTGGGCCCTTCGGTTTCAAATGCCCAGTGTGCAGGTGAAATTAGTTGAGGTCGGGCGTACATGGAGTCGAGGCATAGTCAACAGCATGGCTTCCGCGTTTGCCTTTGAATTAGGTTTTCCTCATTTACCTTTCTATTAGAATTGCTCTGATTACCTGAGGAATTAAGGTTATTAAGTTGAGATTTGTGTGTTGTGAATTTGGTTGATGTTGATTTGGGGAGCAGGGTGGCTCCAGGAGTATAAGGATGGGTGATTTAGAAGTGTAAATATGCTTTCTACAGGTTTTGGGTAGTCCATTTTAGGGGAAGTTCCGCCAAATTTTTGGCAGAACTTCTTCTAAGATGGGCCCCGCAGGGCCACCTCAGATTTCGGGGTGAAATCTGGGGCGGGTCCTGTCATTTCTAGTCCTCTGCAAGTACCTGAGTACTTTCTTTCCAGCTACCCAGTGTCCATGACCTGGATTTGACTGAAATCTGGAGAGAATGCCAACTGCAAAAGATAAATCAGGTCTAGTGCAGACCTGAGCATACATTATGCTTCCAACAAGCCTTGCATAAGGCTTGGACTCCATATCCACCTTTTCTACTTCATTCTTTGGACTTTGTTTCTTAGTGAGCTCATCTCCTTTAGACATTGGAACCTTCCCTGATGCACAAGTCTCCATGCCAAATCTTTTCAGAATTTTAGCAATATAGTTTTGCTGGGATAATCCTAGCAAGCCTTGTGCCCTATCTCTTATAATTTCTATTCCTAGTACATATGATGCCTCACCTAAATCCTTCATGTCAAAATTCTTTGACAGAAAGGTTTTGGTTTCTTTAAGTAGCTTTAAATTGCTACTGGCCAACAAAATGTCATCAACATAAAGTACCAGAAATATAATTTGGTTTCCAGATGTTTTGAGATAAACACACTCATCCACTAAATTCTCAGTGAATCCAAAAGAAGAAATTACAGAGTCAAACTTTTTATACCACTGTCTAGAGGCCTGTTTTAAACCATAAATGGATTTTCTTAACTTGCAGACTAAATCTTCTGTTCCTGGTTCTATAAACCCTTCAGGCTGCTTCATGTAAATAACTTCATCGAGTTCTCCATTCAAGAATGCTGTCTTGACATCCATCTGGTGTAGCTCCATGTCAAACTGAGCTACAAGTGCCATAATGATCCTAAATGAGTCTTTGGTTGAAATTGGTGAAAAGGTTTCAGTAAAATCAATACCCTCCTTCTGTATGAAACCCTTGGCAACTAACCTAGCTTTATGTCTCTCAATATTCCCATTTGCATCTCTCTTGGTTTTAAACACCCATTTGCAGCGCGCCTATAGCCTTTTGTTTGGGGTCAGGTTTCACTAAATCCCAAACTGCATTGTGGTTCATGGACTCAATTTCAGCTTCCATAGCTTGTTTCCACTCATTTGATTGACTGCTTTCATTAGCTTGATTGAAAGTAACTGGATCATTGTCATCTGCAAGATCAATTTCAACTTCTTGTTCTTTCAAATAAACAATGTAGTCAGAATCTCCCCCCCCCCCCCCCCCCCCATAAGTTGGTTTCCTTGCTCTATGAGACCTTCTTAATTGGGGATTTGGATTCTGTTGTGGTTTTGCAGGCTGATCTTGAGGTTCTACAGGCTGTGGTTGATCAGGTAAGGGTTCAGGGTTAGCTCGATCATCTGCAAAATGCATTTCTTGATCAACAAGGTGATCTTGTGCGTTTTGAGTTTCTGGAACACTAATGGATGCTTGTGTATCATGAACTACAGGCAATATACTTTCAGTATGCTCATTTTCAACAATTTCTTCAAATTCGGAAGATAAATCTTCAGGACTTGTATTGTGAATTTTCTCATCTAAGAATTTTACTTGATGTGTTTCAAAAATTATTGGTGAGTGTTGAGCTGCATAAACTTTATAGCCTTTAGATTTTTCAGGATAACCTATAAAATAGCAACTTACAGTTTTAGGATCAAGCTTGTTAATGTTTGGATTGTAAATTCTAGCTTATGCAGGGCATCCCCACACATGACAATGGTGGAAGCTAGGCTTTCTGCCACACCATAACTCAAAAACAGTTTTCTCTATAGCTTTACTCAAAAACAGTCCTTAAAGCCTCATCCCATAAAAATCTAGGTAGGCCTGTTGTGCACATCATGCTCCTGACCATATTCAAAAGTGTCCTATTCTTTTTCTCAGCCACACCATTTTGCTGAGGATTATATGGTGTGGTATATTGAGCCTTAATGCCTTGTTCTTGCAGAAATAAGGCAAAAGGACCCTTTTGTTGTCCACTCTCTGTGTATTTTCCATAAAATTCACCACCTCTATCTAACCTAACAGTTTTGATTTTCTTTTCTAGTTGTTTTTCTACTTCAGCCTTAAATATCTGAAAAGCTTTAAGTGCTTGAGATTTTTCTGAAAGTAGATAAACATAACAATATCTAGAAAAGTCATCGATGAAGGTTATGAAATACACATTGCCACAGATTGTTTGAGTTCTAAATGGACCACAAATGTCAGTATGTATGAGCTCTAAAAGTGCTTGGCTTCTATATGCAGTGTTTTTTCTTAAGTTAGTTATTTTTCCCTTAAAACATTCAACACAATCTTGTAAATCAGAAAAGTCAAGTTCATTCAAGATATTGTTTTTAACCAAAATTTTCAATCTCTCTTTTGATATATGGCCAAGTCTTCTATGCCACAAATATGCAGACTTTTCATTGCATTTAGTTCTTTTAACACCAGTTAAAGTGTTACTCGATGTGTTATTATTTTCAACAAGAGAAATTTCTTGTTGACTGTGTGAACAATTTAACTGTAGGTAATCATTCAATATAACACTAGAACCAATTTGAACTGAATCTTTAGAAATAATAATTCAATTATTGTCAATAAGAAGTCTACATCCAGATTTAACCAAAAGAGAAACTGAAATTAAATTCCTTCTCATGGAAGGTACATAATAAACATTATCCAAAACTAACAACTTTCCTAAACCAAGATCTAATTTTAAGGTTTCAATAGGTTTGACTGCCACTCTCATGCGATTGCCTACACACAGGTTCACTTCCTTATGAATCCCTGTAGAGAATTAGTAATATGTAAGGGGCTTCCTGAATCAATCCACCAAGTTTTTGGTTCAACATTAACTAAATTAATTTCTAAAGAAAACAGTGAGTTAGAAAAATTACCCTTTTTGATCAACCAATTCTTAAAGCCTGTGCAGTCTTTCTTCATGTGCCCTACTTTCTTATAGAAATAGCACTTGAACCTAAATGGTTTGTTGGCTTTAGCTGCTCCCGAGGTAGATCCTTTGTAGATGGTTTTGTGATGTGCTCATATTTTCCTATATTTCTTTGCCTCTTAATCTTAGTATTTATGCTTAGTCCTCCTTATTTCGAGTCATTTATGTTGTTATAGTGTTTTTGTAGGTTTGTCTCATAAAGAGAAGAAAAGAAGTTAAAATGAGCTAACTAGGATTGAAAGACGCCCAGGTCCCAGAATCTGCCTGTGCAGAACATCCAACTTCCTCGAATTACTGGGAGTTACCCAGATCGAATCAGACAATGAACCTTATATGCATGGAAAGCTACGGATGTCAACTTTCTGTAGAATTTTACGGATCTCGATTTCGATATTTCTGGAGAAAGTTATGATTATTTGAGTGAAGATAGGTCGGACAGGAAATCTGCTCGGGAATTTACAACCATTCGTGGAGAACTCAAGTTCCGTGGCACAAGATCATCAATCCTAATGTTTTAAGGAAGTTAATTCAGATGAGGATTCAATGATTAACTTATTCCTACTTCTACAAGAGATATTTCAAGGTTTTCCCATTCCAAATGAAGAAAGGAATCTAAATCCAAGTTTTACAAGGAAACATGAAGCCAAAGATGAGCAGAAATCTTCCCTATATAAGGGAGCACGAATTTACATGAGAGAGGAGTCTCGGGAGCACAATGTAGACGCCTACGGAGCAGAGACGACTCATCCATCTTTCCCCATCTTTTCCCTTCCATTCTTTTTATGTTTTTCCTATGTTTTACTTAGTTATCTTTTGTTAAAACCTTTTCTAGGGTTAGGATAATGCCCTATCATGATTGTTTATGTACTTTGATGTTTTATTGATGGATTTATAGTTTCTTTATGATGAATGCTTAATCACTATTTGAATTGATGCTTTATGTTTAAGTTCTTTGATTGATCACCTTAGGGCTTTGCATATAGTAATTGGAAGACAAATTTGAAGCAGAGATGCAATATAATTTGATTAGCTTCTTGTGATTAAGTGTGGTAAATTACATTATTACTTGAGAAAGACTAATGGTTTGCTTGATTCCCTTGTTTTCTAAAGCGTAATGAGTCTTGCATGTTAAATTTATACCTGAGAAGGATAAACTGCATAGTTAGGATATACGATCTTTACCCGAGAGGGAGAGCATCATGCACTTAAGGAAAACTATGGTCTAGAGTACCTGAGAAGGACTTAGATACGGGAATTATCATCAAAAGAAATAAAAGAATCTGTTAATTGCATCGAAACATAAATAGGATTGTTAGTGGTTGATTTCGAAACCCTAGGTTTTATCATTATTTGTTTATTTGTTTGTTTCTTTAATTCTCAAATTATTTGTTTAGTCGAAAACCTTAAAACCATATCTTCTTTAGTTTGATTGTTTATGTGTTTTTGTGTTTTGGATTAATTAGGTTAGGATTTAAATTGATTATCAATCCTCAGTTGGAACGACCTCGTACTTGCACACTATACTAACGATTATTCGTGCGCTTGCGAGTTTTAATTAAAATTTCACAACATTTTGGTAGGCTTAAGCTTAGACTGGTTCTGGTATTTCTTCTTAGGCTTTTCAACAAGGTTCACTGAGGTACATGGCTCTTTCTATTTTCTCATCCTGTCTTCCTCATCTACACATATGACAATCAGCTCCTTAAGACTCCATTTTTTCTTTTGAGCATTGTAGCTAGTCCTGAGTTGGCTAAAACTATTTGGCAAGGAATGCAGTGCAGCATGCACTACATGATCATCAGTGACCCCCATGTTTAGGTCCCTAAGCTGAGCATTAATCTCAATTAGCTTCATGATATGCTCTCTCACTTTCCCTGTACCAGTGTACTTAAGCTCGTTAAATTCCTTTGCCAATCTAGCAGCCTCACCCTTATCACTTTCTCTGTACATGTCATGGATGGCATACAGGTAATCCATGGCTAAATCAGGTTCTTCTATGCTACCTCTAACTGTGTCTGACATAGTAGTCCTAATCACATTCTTTGCCATCTTATTAGCCTTATGCCACTCCTTAAAAAATTTCCTCTCTTCATCTGAACTGTCACTAGTAAGCTTCTCCGGTTCATCCTCAGTTAGGCAAAGGTCCATGTTCTGGTTCATGGCTAGATAAAAATCTACTTGGTTTCTCCACTTCTTGTAGTTATAGCCAATTAGGAGCTGAATGGTGTTCAAGGTCACAGTAGGGATTCCTAAAGAGCAAAACAAAATAAAGTTTTGTGAGTTTTCCATCTGTGAAGTTCTTAAAATTTTAAGTTTTATGTTTTCTGTAACTTCAAGCAATATCAAAACCAAAACAATGCAAACAGAAAACAAAACACAAGAAATGTCACATATCAATAGCCCTTTAACCAAAATTAATAGCATATATGCATCACTTTTAAGCAGAAGACATGATATTCTGAAGGTTCCAAATCAATATGCCACATTTATTCAGTTCAAGTTATCCAAAGAACACAAATCACATCTTTAGACAGAAATTTGAATTCTAAGTATCCATATTTGAAAAGAACATATATGCATATTGCTATCTGCATTCTAAAATCATACTGTACTACTTCTTTGGAAGCAAAATTATATGCATAATTTTAAAATACAAGATACAATTTTCTGGTTTGTTAACTTAAGGTTTTCTGCAAGATTTAATGAAGAATGCTTTGTGCAATATGTTCATTCAAACTTACAGAAAACACAAACCAAATTGAGCTTGAAAAACTTGATTTTCTATCCGGATTAATAATCCTTATAAGAACTAAGCTCTTTGTACCTGTCAAAATTTTAACAATGCCTAAAATTTTGGGAGTTTTCTGCATGCATTGTTATATCACGATTCACAGATACAATACTCAAGAATTCACATTAAACATGCATATCAAATCACAAACATAACAACACAGATATGCAAGCACAATGTTGATTTCACAAGAACACAAAAACATCCAAGAAATTTAAATTTCATCCGGTCACCATCTACTCTAGCTTATGCGCACGCCGGGAATGCTTCTAGGGTTCTTGTGCTCATCAATTAACAAAACAAAATTGAATCGAAACTGAATTTTTCTGTAAAAACCAACCTTTGCAAATTTCTTAATTTTGCTGCAAAAACATTCGCGGAAGCATGAATTCAAAAAACCAGAGTGCAGCAAAAAACATCATTCTTGGCATCTTGATTCGACAGCATAAGGGTTTTGAATTCCCAGAAGGATGAATCATCCTTTGTGCTTCCGATTCCAAAACCTAGAAAACCGACTCAATCCAGATGACCGTTGTAAAATAACGGTCATCTTCTTTAGTTTCTGAAGGAATAGGTTTTCGGGCCGGGTATGGGCTTGGATCAGCACATGCTGCGACTTGGGCCTTGAAGGTTTTTTTTCTGAAGAGGCAAACGAGGCCTGTTTCTTTGCAAAGCAAATTTTTTTTTTGGTTTGAAAACTTAAAACGATTTTCATCGAAAAATAATTGAAGAACAATTTTCGTGAGCCTAAGCTTTGATACCAATTGTAAAACTAGATTACAAACAAGCTCACACAAGCATGTTCATCATTAACCTTAAACATACCATTGACATCATAAGTTGAGGCCATTGTTGCAGCTGTAGAAACAAAAGAATAAATCGAGGTCGAAGTCTTATGCTATTCACCAACTGTAGCTTATGAATGGGCAGAACACAATGCTTGTAGACGGTGGTGATAACAGGGACCCTAACCTCCTTTTTATATAAGTTCAAGTCTCAGGAAATCTCCCATAAAGATTTTCCTTAAAGAACAAGACTTGTATCTCAGATTCCTAATGCATCACAGTTTAGGACTTTCTTGTAGTCCAATTAATGGATTCCTAATCCAATGATAAATACACTATCACATTAGATATCTAGGTTGATTCTTTTCCAGATCCATGTTGTATTCGATTTAATGCTTTGATGGTTTCCTAGTTGCTCTAGGATAACTTGTGATGAGTCCACTTTTGATCTAATATCAGCTACTAGAACATCTGCTGCAAACAGAGGATTTCCGTCCTACTTTCTAAAAACAAAACCTGTGGTGGCAATACCATTCTGAACGGACCCATCAAAGTTCAACTTAACCTGGTGTGAATTTGGGGGTTGTCATTTAATGTGAAAGTATTTAGAGACCTTAGGAATAATGGAAGTTGGATTAGCTTTCAGATAATTCAACTGCAATATGAAAACTTGAAAGACGCAACGAGTTGGAGATGTAGAGAGGTTTTGGAAAATGAGCTTATTCCTACAATGCCATATGACCAGGCAGTGGTAAGAATAGATGCAAGATTATCCTGCGAAGGCCTAGTGGAACTAACATGCATGCTGTAGCCAATCAAGAAAAGGTCTATCCCAGAAAAGAGGATGAAGTAAGGAAGTATGGTTCCCAACTTGTTTAGCAAAAGTACAAGTGAGAAAGAGATGATCAATGGATTCAACATGCTGAGAACAAAAGGGACACATGGGAGAAATATTAGGATTGTACTGTGAGAGCTTATCCCGAGTCTTAAGACCAATTCTGATTAAGGACCAAGCAAAGATCTTAACTTTTAGAGGAATATGAAGATGCCAAATCTTATTTAACAAGGTAGTATTAGAATAGGTAGGTAAATGTTGAATTTGGAGCCACGAAGCACTCTTAATTGTGAAAACTCCTGAGGGTGAAGGACCCCAAACAAACCGGTCTGGTTGAGGGGAGATAGGTAAAAGGAACAGCTACAATCAATTGAACAATGTCCTGAGGAAGAATATGAGATAAAGCCACTGTTAGAACCAATCAGTATATGCATGTACAAACACTATATAATACGAATATAAACAAATATATAACAACAAATAAACGAAATTGAAATCAACTAGTTTCGAACAAAAATTAAATTCACTAGCTTGATCAGATAGAGGCCTACAATGCAGTGACTAAGACAGAAATTTGCCCCCACTTGTGCTGTAGTTTGGGTCGTCCATATATAGAAGCCAAAGCGAATAGTTGCGTCGGCAGTATAAAATCAGATTTAGTCAAGAGAGCCCAAGAGCCCCAAGGCCCATCTTTGACTTTTATATATATGCTATTCCTATGGGAAACCCAATAGAAAAAGCCCACCAAAGCCCATATCAAGACTTGTCATCCATTTAATTAATTGCAATGATATGGCCTTATTAAGGTTATCACCCTTAAACCTTTCTTCCATGTGGGACTAATTCCCACAAGTTCCAACAACCACCGTATCCCAAGTCATATTGTGAATAAAATGATCCACAATTAGTGTCCAGTCTAACTATTGTCGGTCTTGCTCAGGAATGACAGAGAATAAAGGGAATGGTAGTACCCAATTAAAAGTACAAAAAAGAATAGATTGACCATCACCTTCAATCCAGTGAATACCTTGAGATAAAAGTGATCTAATGTCTAAAATACATTTCCAAGCAAGAGAATTAGAGCTTTTCTTTTTAACAGTAAAGAAATGGTTATGCCGAAGATATTTCTTAGTGACAAGTTGAACCCACCAATTATCTGGTTGTGTTAAAATTTTCCACCCAAGTTTAGCTAAAGCAGCATGATTAAAGTGACTAGGTTGACGGATACCCAAACCACCTTTAGATTTAGGAAGACAAAGTTGAGTCCAATTCACATGAGGCTGAGACTAACCCCAGAAGAAAGATATGAATTCCTTATTTAATCTGTCAATGAGATGTTTAGGACACTTAAAATAGGATAAAATATGATTTGGCATATCTGAAAGATTATCCTTAAGCAAGGTTAATCTGCCAGCTCGAGAAAGAGTGTGGGACTTCCATCTTGCAAGTTTCTTCTGAATTTTGGCAATAAGATCATTGAAATTAAGTGGATCTTTCCAATAGATGATGTTTTGCATGCCCAAATATTGACCGATAGTAGATTTATGTTGAATACCAAGGCAGCTAGCAATGTCCCACTTAACAGATGCAGAAATATTAGTTGAAAAATAGATAGTAGACTTATGATAATTAACTTGTTGACCTGAAGCTTCATAAAATAAGGTTAAAGTGTGTAAAATATGCTTGGCCGCTGAATGGGAAGCTTTAGCAAAAATAAGACAATCATTAGCAAACATTAAGCTTGAAATCTTAAAACCATGAGCAGAAGTTAAGAGACCGACTTGTGATTTAGATTGAGATGCAAGAAGATTTAACTTTCTGATAAAAGGCTCCATAGTAAGAATAAACAAATAAGGAGAAAGAGGACCACCTTGTCTGATGCCCCGGTTGGGGCGAAACGAACCATATGGCGTACCATTAAGGAGTATAGAAAAAGACACCATGCATAAGCATGACTTGACAAGAGTAATCCAATCCTTATGAAAACCAAAAGCTTGCAAACAAGCTACTAAATAATCCCAGTTAAGTAAATCATAGGCTCTCTCAAGATCAATTTTAATACCCATATTGCCAGCTCTACCTCTTTTCTTATTAAAAGAAGAGAATAATTCATGAGCTATCAAAATATTGTCGTGAATAGATTTCCCAGGGGTAAAAGCTCCTTGATTTGGAGAAATAAATTTAACAAGCAAAGGACGAAGACGTTTAATCATAATCGTAGTAATAACCTTATAGGCTACATTATACAAACTAATAGGTCGATAGTGATTATCGGTTTCCGGATTATTTGTTTTAGGAATAAGGACAATATTTGTGCGATTAATAAGAGAAATATCTAATTCATGATGAAAAAAGTCTGAAACTAAATTGAAAAGTGGGTCTCGAACTTGATGCCAATAAGTGTGATAAAAAATAGCCGGAAGACCATCAGGGCCAGGAGCTTTGAGAGGACCAATACTATGGATAGCCTGGTATAACATCATCTAAAGTAACAGGAGCTAATAGGGTTCGATTATCCTCATCAGAAATACAAGGGTGAACCAAAGGAAGAAAAGAAGCTAAGGCATCAGTAGAAGGAGTTGAAGTCATAGTGAACCGATGTTTGAAAGATTTTAGAAGGATGGAGGCAAAAAGGTCAGGATCATTTGTCCAATTATCTACATCATCTTTAATGCGTAAGATTTTATTTTTCTTCTTCCTTACGGTAGCCTGCATTTGAAAGAATTTGGTGTTTTTATCTCCTAATTGCAGCCACTTTGATTTGGCTCTCTGGGCCCAAAATAATTCCTCTTCCTGATGAAGTTTGTCCAATCGAGTAATCAAAAGAAATCCCTAAGTAGCAAGAGAAGGATCAGACAGGGAATTATGGTCCTGTAAGGATTGAATTTGGGAATGTGAAGCCCTCATGCGATGGAACAAATTACCAAAAACCGAAATATTCCAATTGCGAGCTAAGGACTAGAAGGCATTAACTTTAGTAAGAAAGTTCTTAGCAGCATTACCAGAAGGAGGTGCTAACCATGTAGTATTAACTATATTGACAAAATCATTATGTTGAAGCCACATAGATTCAAGGCGAAAAGCAGATCGTTTACAATGAACAGATGGCTTAAACTCGAGAAAGATGGGTGCATGATCAGAACCAGTTATAGCTAGGGAGATTATTCAAGCTCATAAATGGGAAGACATTCATCGCATCAGTATTAGCTAACACACGGTCCAGACGTTCACAAATACGGTTATCATGTTGTTTATTGGACCATGTAAAATTAAGCATTACCAGTGAAAGGGAGTGAAATAAGACCATGCCAGCTTGATTTAAGAAGTCTCAAAATTGTATCATGTATCTATTAGTCATACGAACACCTCCTAACTTCTCGGATAAATCTAGAATACAATTAAAGTCACCCATCATAATCCAGGGACCAGTAAAGGTTGAACTCAAAGCAACAATTCAGTCCATAATTCCAGTTGTTTAGCTTTATTTGGATACATGTAGACAAAAGTCATAAAAGATTGGGAACCAGAAGCCATGTGCATAAGCTGACAGTGAATATAACGAGGATGTATTGTAGATACCTCTCACTAGCAAGACTAATTTGCTATCTCACCAAGCATAAAGTAAAACCTTCTTAGGGGCCCACAAGTCATGGTGGGGCCCAACCACGACATACATGCCGTAGCCCGACATACAACCTACCCCGTGGTAGTCGGAAGAGGCCAAGACCTCGCCGGGAAGCAACCTTCCCGGCCTTGCCAAGTTACCTCCACAAACATGCTTTCTAAGACTAGAATAGTTGTTTTGCATCCCACATTGAAGAAAATGTAAAGGAGAGGGGTTCCCTAACCTATAAAAGGGACTCCTCCTCCCACTTAAATTCCATTCCATTACATACTTTGTAATCCCTTTGGGCCGCAAGGCCCAAACCCATATAGTGCAACACTTCAAGTGGACGTAGTTTCCCACTAAGGCGGGAAGACGAACCACTATACATCTTCTCCTCTCTCTCTCTCTAAAGAAAACTAGAGACCCCTCGGATCTTTAACGTTAACATGTACAGATAAAATACTAATATTATAAAGGGCTAAATACTAGTTACTACCCTGTAATTTAGGTCCGAAATCAATTCAGTCCCTGAACTTTCAATTTCATCAAAAACACCCCTGCGTTATCAAATTTCGTCTAATAGGTCATTACGTCAATCATCCGTTAGTTGGAGTTGTTAACTTGCTGACGAGGCATGCCACGTCAGATCATGTGGGCCCCACCTGTCATGCAAAATTCCCAAATTGCCCCTACCTCTATTCTAACTCACAAACCCAATATATACCTCCCATTACACGATGTTATCCCGTAGCACATTCCTACATTGAGAAAAATTGAAACCAATTCCTCTTGCTTTGAAGTTTGAACGAGGGCGAGACCCAAACGATCGAGAGTTTCTGATTGAAGGCGTAAAGAAACGAATGCGTGTCGGTTGATTTGAAGAAGATTTTGACGTGGCCAGTCACGAGATCGACGTTTGGATACCCAGAAAAACGAATGGCGGAGATGAAATCCCTCATTACGGTGAGTCTGGTGTTTGGGTTTTGGATTACAATTTCAAATCTTCCAAGTTGGTTTAAAGAGTTTCAGGTTTAGGGTTTCGAAATTTCGAAATTGGGTTTAGGGTTTGAGCCTCGGGTTTCAAATCCGAGTGAGTTGGGATTAAAGGGATTCAATTAAAGCTGGTTGTTCGAAGATGGTGAGGAAGTGGGCTACAGAGGATTGGGTGTCTGGGTAGTTAGGTATTCACTGCAATTGCAGATTGGAGGCTATTGGATGACTGGGCCTGTACATGTTTCGGCGGAGAACGGATAAGCTCGGCGGTGGGAGCAAAGAAGATGTTCGGAGGCTAGATGGTGTGATCGCTGGGCTACACTTCAAGGGTTCTGTCTGTTCCGTGCGTGATGGTGTGGTCATGGAGGAGAGGTGTCTGCCTCTGCTTCGAAGAAGGGATCCTTGGTGCCCAGAGCAAATTTATGGGTTGATGGAGGTTTTGGGGGACACGGCAAAGAAGGAGTGGGGTGTTGATGGGTATGGATCAATGAAAGGTTGATTCGGCTTCGGTCGCCGAGGAATGATGATGATGAGGAGGGAGGTGGCCTAGGGGGTCGAGTGAGAATGATGTGGAGGTGGAGAGGAGGTTGGACCATGATTTGATCCGGTTCGAGATGATATACCCGAACTATAGTGGGATTGAGTATAATAATGTTCTGGAGAATAGAGTGGATGATCAGGATACCCATATTGCTCAGTTGGAGGAAGAGAATTTGAATTTGAAGGAGAGGTTGTTCTTGATGGAGAGGGAGTTGGGGGACTTGAGGAGGAGGATGTTGAGACCAAGAATGAGAGTGAGTTGACGCAGGGTCAAATGAATGCATAGAGGGATGAAGAAATGGGAATTGCCAGCACAGAGAAGAGCATTGGCGTCGGTGACTAATCTGGCCCGCGTTAATGTCATGCAAACTGTTCCTAATATTCTTCTGCAATTCTATGAATTATCTTTTGTTCGAGCATCAGAGTATGGTACAAACATTGCTGCATATTTATAATATATAAAATTAATTTTGGTAGTGTTTTCTTCTGCTAGAATTATAATTGTGCTTGCAGTTCTCTAAAGACTACTTTTCTCCCCTATAAGGTCTGGGGAAGACTGGTGGTTCTTATGCAATTGTAAATATTCAACTCTGTAATTTTATTAATATAAGTAGCTTTGTTTGATGCTAAGCCATATTATAATCAAGTACATTTCAAATATGGAGTTTGATTTTTTTTTCAAGTGTGCAAGTTTTTTAGTGAAAAAATTTAAAAAAATTGAAATGGAAGTTGTAATAGGGTTTCTGGGTTAGAATAGAGCCGGGGGTAATTTTGAAATTTTGCCTGATAGATGGGGTCCACATGATCTGACGTGGCATGCCTCGTCAGCAAGTTAACAGCTCCAACTAACGGATGATTGACGGAATGACCTATTAGACGAAATTTGATAACGCAGGGGTGTTTTTGATGAAATTGAAAGTTCAGGGACTGAATTGATTTCGGACTTAAACTACAGAGTAGTAACTAGTATTTAGCCCTATTATAAACATAAGGATTCTACAAAAGGAGTAGACCACCAGAATGCCCAAGAGGAGGAACACATACATAATTACAAAAAGAAAGTTTGGTGGCTAAAGATGCAGATGCATCTTCATATAACATAGTATCTAGCAAGCATAATACATCAAAAGAAAGTAAAGACCTTAAGAACAAAGCTTGAGACAAAAACCCAAGTCCTGAACAACCACGACAGTTCCAACTGTCTCATTCTGGGACATTAGAGGAAGAAGGTTCTGCATCCAAAAGCTCTAAGTCGTCTCTACCTCTTTTTCTGGGACTATGGTAAGGAAAAGTATAATTCTCCCGTTCAGGAGCAGATACCTCATGAATAGAACCGATATAAACATTATTGATATTGTCCATAAGAGATACCCAATCAGGGTATGGTGCATAGAAAAGATTATAAATGGACTCAATAGTGTCCGAAGTAATAACAGAGTCATCTGAATGTATAACAGAAACATAAGAGGAGTCAGAACTGACCTCCACAACATCAACATCTTCCTCAAGTTCTTCATTCTCTAAATCATGGTCGAGATCCTCATCCGCCGCCAAATCATCATCAGGAACAGCAGCTGAAATAACGGGTGAGGAAGTAGCATCCACCGGAACCGGGTCAGGAATGGGAACTATAAGAGGATGCAAGTCAGGATTAGATTCTGGGACATGTATAGGGAGAGAAGAGGAAATAGGAGTATCTTCTGGATTAACAGTCTCATCTAGATTCCTTGCAGCATCCACAAAAGAGACATCGGCACGACGAAAAGAAGAACAAGAAACCGCTTGAGCACGCATAGAGAAGGACCGGAATTTAGTCGTATGAGTCCTCTGTGAAGTCTGAGCAAAATGAAGAGGGGAACCATTTCTAGCAGGGGCATGTACAAAGCCCTGAGAAGGGCCTCGGATAGAAGGAAAGATAAATAAAGTCTCATCAGGTAAGTCGTCAGGAATTCGAGCGGAAGTTTGCTGCTGGTTAGGAATACTCTTGGGTTCATTTTGATGGAGAGGGAGCATAAGGAAATTCTGACGGGGAGCACGAGAAGGGCAAGAACCTAAAGGGTGATCAAACCTCCCACAAAAGAAGCATGCCTCAAATAAAGTCTCATAATTGAGGTAGATTAGTTTCAAATCATTAGAAAAAGGGTCTGCGTGCAACCTAAGACCTCTAGGCTGGGTTTTAGTAAGATCTAATTCAACATAAGCTCTAGCAAAGAGAGAAGTATTCAGGTTGAGAGAGGCCATGTCAATCATATGATAGCGACCTATAGCATTAGCTAGTTTGATAACTTTTTCACAGGTCCAACAATGAGGAGGTAACAGGGGAAAGCGAACCCAGACAGAGATGGTAGAAAGCATGGATCTATAAGGACAGAAAGAAGGGGACCAACGGTTGAGTTCAAGAATTTGACCCTGAACAACCACGATTTATTATTTAAAAAGAAGATAAGATCTTCTTCACAGTCAAAGTTTACCCGAATCCAGTCAAGGCCATATAGGAATTGATTTGAAATCCTCCACGAAGGTCAGTCCAAGTTGCCGCACAACGAGCCTTAATGCTCTTAACAGGAACCGGTTGCCCAAAAATTTGGCTAACAAGACATCTCTTGCCTGGGTTAGAAGATTGATCAACAGAGGGATCATCAAGGAGGTCAACAATAGGCGGAGGAGCGTTGAATGGGATAGAATAGGGTCCACGATGAACCTTAAAAGGGTACTCATGAGGGGTTGAAATTCAGGTTGTGGCTCAGTTTCTGGACTGGAGTGAGTCTGGGCATGACTAGAACCTTCACCGAAAGAGACAGGGATAGGTCGAGATGGAGGAGAATCAGAGTGGTCATGAGAGGATACAGAGTTAGAAGAAATCATTGTGCCGTAGGGATAAACCAGGAACAGAATGGAAAGGGATAAACAAAGAAGGATCAAAAGACGGGTATTTAAAAAGGTGAAATCATAGTAAGATCGTAGAACCATATACAACATCCCAGAAAAGAAGACGGAATCATGATGAGTAGCCAAATTGAGAGAAAGAAGAGGATGGGCACACCTGGCAGCCATGGATCGGGTCGAGAAATCGAAGCAGCGATTAGAACGATCAAGATGCAATCTGCGTGCAAAACAGATGATTAATGCAAGATCTGAAGAGATTATGGTAGAAACAACCCAGATAAGTTGATCGCTAGCACGTAAGCGCAGGAAACAGTGAAAAATCGGCCAAAAGAATTGAAGAAAAGAAATGAGAAAAGGAGCAGAAGGCAAGAACCCAAAATCTGCCCAAGACTGAAAGAGCGGGTAATAACCAGTGGATTATAGCGAACATAAGACACCTACCAGAGAAGATGAGATAGAAAGTCAAAAGAAATTATTTGATTACCCAGGCAATCCAGAAGATTTGGTATGGGATTGGGGCGGGAGAATAGAGTTCTTGGACCATGGTAGAGAAAGGTAGAAAGTTCTACATTCTTAGTTGAAGTGTTTATGTCAATAAAGTAGGTTTTCGATAATCTACAAGGAATATTTGATGAATCGTGAATAAATTTGATTTTGATATAAATTTTTTGTCACCAAAATAAAGTGGTTTTGAACATGTTTCAATTCTATGATTCACTGATACCCTGATAATGAGTTGTAGTATGTTGAATATTTATCGTAAAAAATCAACATAGTGAAAATCATGGATTTAAATTTTACTGGCATATGGGGGATGAGAGATTGAGAGGTATGGGGAAAACAAAATCTATAACCCACTGTTTATACCTATTTTTAGTAAATCAGCCTATAAATCCTTGGCCGATAGATGAGCAAAATATGGTGCTTTTAATATCGGTATCTTAATAAGTTTA